>NC_057798.1:791458444-791477212 GCF_018294505.1 Triticum aestivum | reverse complement strand
TTGAGGGTGATCGGTCGACATCCATACATAACTGAAGGACGGGAAATATGATGGGACAAAGAGTGAGAGGGGGAGGGAGAGGGAGGGAGAGGGGTAGAGTGCTGGATGGGTGATGGAGTTGCTTCTCGGAGATGTTGAGAGAGGCCTACTAGACAAACTTAGGGTGGAACTGCAATGTTATCAATAAGAGTGGGGATGCGTTTCTGTGTGTGCCTGTGCGTGATAGATCTGTCAGGATGCATCCATGGATGATGAAGGGGAACCATGTGTTTGGTAAGCAAACCTAACTAGATCGGTAGATCAATTGTTGTTTGTCGGAGGAAGGGAGAGATACAACTAATGAGGTAGATCGATCGATGTGTGGGTAAAAACGAGTTATAAGGACCTAGCTGGCTATATGTATAGCGAGAGATCGGTCGGTGTGCGCCCATTTGTTAGAGGCAGATAAGGCCCAGCGAGACGGATAGACAGAGAGAATGGAGCTAGGAGACGGTGCGAGAGGCCCAACTACTAGCTAGATAGGGGGAGGAGTGTGCGGTTGTGAGATCGATGAAAAGAGGGGCGAGAGTTTACACGTGTGTCTGACCATATGAGAGACACAAGGCAAGGACACATAAAGGAGGAGATTGAAGTTGTTTGTGTATGCTGTAGGCAGGCATCGCTAGAGAGGTTTATCGATCGATGTGTGTTGGAAAGGAGTTGTGGAGACTCTGGGAGAACGACCTAAAGAAAAAAAATGAATGTGCCCGGTGGATAGAATGCTGAGGGAGGGGGAGGGTGAGGAGGGCGTGTGCATGTATGAGAGAAACTTAGTGGTAGCTACAAAGGTTAGAGGATTGTGTGGGTGTAAGAGACTAACAAAGATCATAATTTAATATGAAAGCGGATTCATATATTTGAATAGGAGATCATAGTGTTTTAAACATTGCATGCATGAATATAGCGGTGATACACGTGCTGTGCACATGTTATACCATAATGTGATAATGCATGGCCTTTGCAACTCACAGCTAAATGCCGAACAATCTAAACCATACTATACATCAAACAATCTCACATTTTATTTGAATTTGTGATAATGTGCGGCGTTTGTAGCTTACAACTAAATATCGAGCAATCTAAACAATACTATATATCGGACATTCTCACATTTTATTTGAATTTGTGGTAATGTGTGGTGTTTGCAACTCACATCTAAATACTTGTAGGCGTAGGGGGCGGGGCACCATACATAATGTGATAAACACATTATACATATGAGACAGGGTTTAGATTATGAAGATCTAGCTAGAGCTAGAAATGTGATGTGATTTGAAATCAAAATAAAGTGGATTAAAAATATCTAGTTCGAGTTCATATAGTACACATAGTTCATATGTAACTCGAGACTAATCATGTGGTGTGCTGTGAAGATAATACAAAAACGATGGTTTAACTTGACAATAATGATGATTGTAGATGTTATTAAAACAGAGAAACGAATTCAAATGCTTTGACTTCACAACAATCATTACTGTAGATCTTATTCAAATTTAGTTCATATTGAAGCGGTAGTATATACATTTGGAATGCACTAAAACGTTCATTTGAGCAGTAGGTTGCATGCATTATACACGTAGCGAAATATTTTAATTCAACATAACATGAATTCAAAGTTTTGAATGACATTTGTAGTGCGCATTGATTTGGTACAGTACATGTTAGGCTTGTCCGGAAATTTCAACCCGCGCCTTGTTAGCCCGAAATATTTAAGATATATCTTTGTCTCGTTGTGCTCGGACAACTCTCTCCATCTCAACCCGCGCCTTGCTATTCCGAAATTACAACGCACGCGAAAACTCCCATCTCCTGTGAAATCCCGACATGTGAAATGCCCGTGGTACCCCGGAAGTGAAAGAACCGCCTCAAATCGGTGGGGGTTACTTTCGTAACTTACCCCACATTTCGGACAAGCGCGTCTCTAAGCCATGGTTCCCCACTGCCATCACATCCGCCCACCCATTCATACACCAAGGCCGCGAAAACCCGCAACGAAACCCCACACCCTGCTTCGTCCGCCACCCAGCCGGAGCCTCTTCCCTGACGATGTCGTCCACAGCAACACGTCGACATCCCTCATCCACCGTACCAGATGAGGATCCGTCGTCGATCTCATCATCCCGCCAGTTCAGCCACCCTGTCCTCCAACTCCAAGGACCTACCCCGATGTTCCCCTCATCTTTCGCGCCACCTCCATTCCCACACCGCCGTCCTCACCTGCACCATCGGAAGAGCATCATCATCACCGTTTTCTCGGATGAAGCTGCGGCCTAATCGGCGCCACCAAAGAGGTTGTACACTAATCGCCACATTTTCTTCTTGATTCGATCTCACGGTGCTGCCGGCTCGGTCCAGAGCCAACACGGCGCGGCTCCATCCATGGCGGCGTCGCCGGCCACTTCCTCCACGACGTTGCTCCCTCGGCGGCAACGTCCACATCAGTAGGATCTGCTGCTGCTTTAGCTCTTGCTTGTGCTGCTGCTCTGCTCTTGCTCTCAGTCCCCCGCCTGGTCTACTCTTTGCTATTGCTCTTGCTCGCGCTGCTGCTTTCTCTCTTGCTCTTGCTTGCGATGCTGCTCCGATTTGTCCACACTTCAGTCGACTGAATCGACTTTTGGGTCAGTCGATTTTCAAGGGGTGGGCTCGCCGGGGTGAAGGAAGAACCAGCTGCAGCGGGGAGGGGGGCTCGCCGGAGAGGTACCCCACTATCTATCTTAGGGTTCTGGATGGGGGCGGTTGTCGCCGGCGGTGGTGGGGCGTTGGCGGGGCGGTGGCGTGGGGATCGCTAGAGAAAAAGCTCGGCACAGGGGGGGGAGGGGCTAGAGGGATGGCCGGGGCGGCGGTGGACCGGCGGTGGGGAGTGTTTTTAGGGCGGGCGGGGCCGCGCACCGCTGGCCACGGGCGGCGGGGGGCTGCTGCTTGGCCGATGGTGGCTGGCGGCTCAGGGGGGTGGAGGTTGAAGATGAACCGTAGGCCCTTGATTTCGTATCCAACTGCTGGAAAATTGACTGACCAGAGATGAAAAAGTCAGTCAACCGACGTGTAGCCTCACCTTGCTAGTTCGTTCAGTTTTGACAGCAAATTCAGTTTCGACAGCAAAATTCAGTTTTGACAGTTATGTTCAGTTTCAACAGTTAAGTTCAGTTTCCACAGTTAAGTTTAGAGGTGAGCGGCTGATGTATTTTACATCTAGAACTTTGTGGTTATGTATTTTACGTCATGTATTGGAGATGCTATTAGAATTCCACTCAGGTTAACGTTGTTCATTGTCTCTCTTGTCCTGCTTCAGCCTCGGCGTCGTACAACTCACCAGAGCTGCTCCAACGACGAAACCCTCCATCACAATGGAGCAGTACCTCGGGCTCCATCTCCAGACGCCTAAGATCTTCTTCCCCTCCTCCGACAGCAAAGTCAGCCGGAGCATCCTCACCGGCCAACCCAATCATGCTGAGATTGACATGGCTTCGCCAAAGAGGTTGTACACTTGTTGCATCTCTTTTTTACTCTACATGTTATATATATTGTCCACTGAGCACACGTATTTGTTCCTTTAGTGTCTCCTTGAAAGAAAAAACGTAGGAATTTTAATTTTCACTTGTCCTCCTTTTCAAATTCCTATTCATGAAGCACAAGACTAAGAGATAGTAGCATAATAGCATTATAACCATACATTTTCTTGTGGTTTGACTTAATCTCACCATGCTTCTTTGCATCCTGTGATCTTCCAATTGTTGTGAATCAAACACCCAGATTGGCAGAAATCCCGTGTTTTTAAATTCTCTGTTTTGCACGTGCATTCCTATCCCATTCCTGTCTATTTCCTATCCCTGCATTGTTGGAATCCTCCAATTCAAACGAGCCCTTATAGAATTATTTCTCTTACAGATAGTTGTCAAAGAAAAGCTTGCGTGGTTTGTCCCACTCCTGCTGTGCCGTCGTCCACCCCAGCTCAGCTGCTGCAACGACAGAAGGGTCCAGCACAGCAGGGATCCGGCCTCCAGACTGTCTTTTGCCGCCTCAAATCTTCTTCCCCGCCGCCGGCAACCATGAAAACTACATTACCATCATCAACCGAGCAGATGACCTCGAGGACTACACGGGTCAGCAAGAGAGGTTGCACTCTTTCGTGTCTGCTTACATTATGCATCGCTTAATATTACATGCTACTTTATCCTCCTGTTCACCGATTAGACTCTGAGTCAGCTCCAAACTAATGGTCAAACTTGAGTTTTTAAATGGTTGTGGGGTACATATCGGGGCCGCTATCAATAGCATCTATCTACTATCTGGTTAATCTCCGGTGTCTACTATGAGTTTCATGTTGGGTGGGAAACAAACAGTAAAGAAGCCATTATCTGTATTTATTAACTGAAACCATTATCTGCCTGCTATTATTGGTTGTGGGTCTATCCACAGGTTGCTACCATCACTCTAGATTTCTGCATGCACTCCTTACATAATCTCACTATGTTTTATTCCTATGCATGACAGTTATTGTAAACAATGGAAATGAACATGTAGAGCAAAAGAGACAAGCCTTGCGTGGCAATATAATTTCATGCAGACGTCGCTCCATGGTAGGCACAAAGGCAGCCCCCCCTCCACGCATTTCGGATTGTAATCGAGAGGAAGATATGTGTTTGGAGGGGGATTCAGAAGGAGAAGATAACTCCTATTTACCCCCTGAGGTCTTCGCTCTAACTTGGCATGCTGATGTTGGTTATATCATGCATATGGTGTCTTGCATTGCTTACTTTATACATCAAATATGTCATCTACTTAGTTTAGACATCCTTTCTGCGAATGCCATCTGTTTAATTTATTCATCGTTTATGTGAATTATGCAACGCCACCTTGTTTAGCCAGGCATCACATATGTGAATCTTGCAATGCCATCCTGCTTAGCCAGTCATCTTATATGTAAATTATATCAGGCCATCCTTTTTTCGTTACATATTACATTTGTCAACAGTGTTAGTACATTCAACTGCTCTTCGTGTGCATCAGCCATCTGACACGGTGATGGCAAATTCTGGAGTGAAAACAAGGTCTTCTGAGCAGACTATGCTATCTGACAAAGCGCATATCTTGCTGGTTACGGATAGCTCCTCAGAGGAGGATTCAAAGACAGATGACCAGTCCTATCCCCCCCCCGAGGTGTATGCTCTAACTTGGCAGGGTTATGTTGCTCATATCATGTGTATGGTGTCTCGCATTGCTATGCCATTTGATTAGTTTATACATGCTTTGTGTGAATGCCACCTGTTCAGTGTCTAATTACCAAATATGTGAAATATGCATTGTCATCTTGTTGCAATACATTATATATGTGAATTATACAATGCTATCTTGTTGCAAAGGCATTATATATGTGAATTATGCAATGCCATGCTATTTAGCCAATCATCATGTATGTGAATTATATCATGCTATCATTTTTTTGTACTACGTGTTCCATTTGTCGACAACGTTTGTATATTCAACTACTCTTCCTGTGCATCAGCCATTTGAAGCGGTGATGGAAGTATCTGGAGTGAAAACAAGGTATTCAGAGCAGACAATGCTACCTGCTGAAGCAGACATCTTGCTGGCTACAGAGAGCTCCTTAGAGGAGGATTCATAGACTGATGACCAGTCCTATTTCCCCCCTGAGGTCTATGCTCAAACTTGGCAGGGTTATATTACCCATGTCATGCATGTTGTCTTGCATTGCTTAGTTTTTACATCATATATAGATTGCCATCTGCTTACTTGCTTACTATATAAATCATATATTTGAATTATATCATGCCATCATGTTTACATAGTACATACACATCATCTATCTGAATTATGGCATGGCAACCCATTTAATAAAGACATCATATAGTTATATCATCTCATCCTGTTTAGTGTTTACATTCATCATATTTAGAATTATGGCATTCTATCTATGAATGTATGTGAATTATGGCATGCCAACCTATTTAATAAACACATTATATAGTTATGTCATGTCATCCTGTTTACATAGTCTTTCCATCTTTTTTAGTTAGCCATCATAATGTGAAATTGTGTCATGCTATCCTGTTTAGTTAGCCATCATATATGTGAAATTGTGTCATGCTATCCTGTTTGGTTAGAGAACATAAATATGAATTATTTCATGCCCTCTTTTATTCCCCACTATCCATTGCACCTGTCTATCATACTATGTCTATACTTTTAATTACTTTTCTTGTTCATCAACCATTTGAATTGGAGAGCGTGATGGCAGTATCTAAGTGAGTAACCATATGGTCTTCAGAAAAGATAGTGCTACCAGTTGATGCAGATAGAACCACGGTTGTACTTGCCCAAGGACCAGATCCACCACACATAACCCATACTCTCACAAATTGTACCCCTACCCAGTTGGACAGAGAACCAGCTACACCCCTTCTAACCCCAACCCCGGCAGATAGTAACCCAGTTCCACTTGACATAGCACCGTCTCCACCACAGAGCACCCAAACACGAGCGGTTAGTAAGGGAACTGCAGTGCCCAAAGCACGAGGACCACCACTCCGAATCCCAACTCAACGCTTAAAGGAGAAGAAGATTTGTTCTTAGGTCAGGTTCTGTAGCTATGGTTCATACTCCTTTGCTCTTGCATTACTGTATTTACTCATACCAACTATTTTCCAATTTGAAGGATGGAATTGAAACTCCAATGGCGCAACAGGTATGTTTTAAACCTGTTTCTTTAATTGGTTTGCTGTTGTAACCTGCTCTATGTTGATTTCAGTTTCAATTGAATAAACAGTTATGTTCTCATGTCATGCACATTACAAGTGTTGTTATTGCTCTATAGTTACCCACACTTATATTCTGTCTATTCTGCTTTGTCTTGAACAAATATTATTTGAACTGTGTCTCTTTCTTGATTCGTCAAGAAAAACTAGAATGATATAGACCATAAAGTGACCATGGTACATAGGTATATGTTTGTTTCATGCTGTTATCCTGTCCACTTTACTACTGAACTCATTTACCAAAATGAGTTTCATATACAACATGGTAAACATGTCATGTGTCTGCTTGTTTCTCTTTTAGAATGTGGACAAAATATTGGAGAACAGTACTGTGTTATCCAATGGTAAAGGAAGTAATGCAGATAAGGGTCAAGATAGTGAGACATCCCTGTTGGTCTCCAAGAAAGCTGATAAAAACTATCTTGACGACAGTGAGGGAACCCAAAAGTCTTGTCTTGATGTAGTGTTCGAGTTACTGGCCACTACTGCTGGCACAAGCTCTTCGAACTCGCTGCCTGAATCAGTTCGTCTTCTTGAGTCTCAACTTCAAGTTGAAAGACATCCATCATATGTGCTGCGACAGGAAGATAAAGGACTGAGGAAGTCCCTGCAGAATTCAGATGCATATTTGCTGGTGCAACAGCAAGCACTTGAGGATTTAAGCGCCAAACAAGAGAATGTTAATAAGCTTGCTAAGCATCTTGCCAGCATTATGGGTACCCACGATATTGTTTCTTGAGATCTTCTGAAGTGGTTTCAGTTCTGGATTTGTTTTGCTGCGGCGTTTATTTGCGCTGGTCGCCAACTTTGACAACCAGTGTATATGATATGCTGCTTTGTTCCCTATATTTGCACTGGTGGCGAACTTTGATGCCCAGTGGATGTAATATGTGTAATAGCCGTGATAGCCTAGAATAAGTTGCTTGCTTATTTATTTCCTTGTTGTCTTGTTTATTTGTTTGCTTGTAGTCAATGCAGTTCTTTTTAAAACTAGGCCACAATAACCATGGGCTAATATTTACTATAGTGACACTGGGCCTCCTACGGGCCGTAGAAACAGTGGGCCTTCTACGGGCCGTAGAAACAGTAGGCCTTCTACGGGCCGTAGAAACAATGGGCCATCTACGGGCCGTAGAAGCAATGGGCCTTCTATGGGCCATAGAAACAATGGGCCTTCTACGGGCCGTATCATCAATGGGCCTTCTACGGGCCGTATCATCAATGGGCCTTATACGGTCCGTATGACCATAACGGGCCATCGTTAATAGGCTGTATTTGATGACGCTATGAAAACAGCCCAACGTATTAACGGACCACAAACGGGACGATGTAACCATGGGCTGAATTTGGCCCACAAGCAGAAAATGACAGTAACGGGCCGTAAGTAAGCGAATGCTGGAAATGAGCCCAAGAATAAATGGGCTGTGAGAAGGCCGGAAGATAACATTTGCTGGAAACGGCCAAACTGAATAACGGGCCCTTAATGGGTATAAAGTGATATACTGTTCATTACGGGCCAGTTTCACCACGGGCTATTAATGGGTGTAAAGTGATACACTGTTCATTGCGGGCCAGTTTCACCACGGGCCGTTAATAGGCCAAGAGTTACATAGGGCCTCATATGGGCCAAAATACGTCATGGGCCATACATGGGCCAGAAGTGAAAACGGGCTGGAATCATATTGGATGTCCCGGATGACGCTACTGGGCCTAATTCGGATAGGGCGTAACGGGCCTTGTGTTAGTGGGCTATAAATGGGCTATATGCGAACATGCCGTTAACAGGCTTTCCATGGGCCGGCCCGCCACCTTTTGACCAAGTTAAACGGGCCGGCCTTTTCATAGGAATGGGCCTCTGTTGGGCCGTGCCACGTGTCAACGTATCATAGGCGCCTTCTGTCCAATGAGTGGATAACATCTGTCCCAACGGTGAGCCGACACGTGTTTCCTCCAGCCAATGATGATTTTACACGTGAAAAATCCCCATTGCTCGGGGCTGTTAACGGGTTATCGGATCCAAAACCCGACCCGATAGCTTAACGGCGTTCCGTTACGGTGGATGCCACATGACGGTCACCCTTGACGAAAGCACTTCTATGACGCATGATTTATCGTCATGGAAGTGGACACTTCCGTGATGATAATTTTTGTAATGTCATGGAACACTTCTACGATAGCACAACTATGACTATCTTGATTCTGTCATAAATTTGTCATGGATGTACATGCATGAAAAAAAACGCGACCTACTGTGACAAACACGTATCATCACGGAAGTGTATTTTTTTGTAGTGTCAAAGCTCAAAATGATTTGCTTGATGAATTAAATAATAAAAATGATTTTGCTATTAGAGTGGCTACTAGAACTGGTAGAATGACTCAGGAACCTTTGTATCCTGAAGGCCACCCTAAGAGAATCGAGAAAGATTCTCAGAGAAATAATTTAGAGGCACCTAGTTCTTCTAAAAAGAAGAAAAAGAAAAACGATAGAACTTTGCATGCTTCTAGTGAACCTACTGTAGGCACACCTGAGAATCCCAATGATATTTCTATTTCTGATGCTGAAACACAATCAGGTGATGAACATGAACCTAGTGATAACGTTAATGATAATGTTCATGTTGGTGCTCAACCTAGCAAAAACAATGTAGAGGTTGAACCTATTGTTGATCTTGATAACCCACAATCAAAGAATCAACGTTATGATAAGAGAGATTCTGTTGCTAGGAAGCACGGTAGAGAAAGTGAACCATGGGTTCAGAAACCCATGCCCTTTCCTCCTAAACCATCCAAGTCAAAGGATGATGAGGATTTTGAGCGCTTTGCTGCAATGATTAGACCTATCTTCTTACGTATGCGCTTAACTGATATGCTCAAAGTAAATCCTTATGCTAAGTATATGAAGGATATCATCGCAAATAAAAGAAAGATAACGGAAGCTGAAATTTCCACCATGCTTCCTAGTTACACTTTTAAGGGTGGAATACCAAAGAAACATGGAGATTCGAGGGTACCAACTATACCATGCTCCATTAAAAGAAATTATGTTAGAACTGCTTTATGTGATCTTGGAGCCGGTGTTAGTGTTATGCCTCTCTCTTTATATCGTAGACTTGAATTGAATAAGTTGACACCTACTGAAATATCTTTGCAAATGGCTGATAAATCAACTGCTATACCTGTCGGTATTTGTGAGGATGTGCCTGTTGTGGGTGCAAATGTCACTATCTTAATGAACTTTGTTATTCTTGATATTCATGAGGACGATAGTATGTCTATTATCCTTGGTAGACCTTTTCTTAATACTGCAGGGGCTGTTATTGATTGCAAAAAAGGCAATGTCACTTTTCATATTAATGGAAATGAGCATACGGTACACTTCCCGAGGAAACAATCTCAAGTACATAGCATCAATTCTATTGGAAAAGTTCAAACTATCATTATTGGAGGTTTTGAATTTCCTCTCCCTACTATCAAGAAAAAGTATGATATTCTTATTGTTGGGGGTTTTCATATCCCCATTGAGGTAACTTAGTGTTATTCGAAATTTCTCCGGTTCCGTGTTATTCGGAATGAGTTTGTTAACAAGACTTGATCAACCTTGTTAGGGGATTCATTTTGATGATCATGAGATGGATGAAACTAGAAGGCACAACCTTCTGTACCCACTTTTTACTTTTTGTTATTTAGAATAAATAAAGAAAAAATAGTATTATCTATCTGTTTTCTGAATTATCCGTGCATTAAAAAATATCCTAAAAATAAAATTGCTCCAAATGCCCTGCAAATTTAGTATGATTTTTTATGGAATATTTGAGGATTTTAGGCACTGAAAACACTACAGGATTGGCAAGCACCAGGCCACGAGAGTGGAGGGCGCCCGCCTATAGGGCGTGCCCCCCTGTCTCGTGGGCCCCTGGTGGCCCCCCTCCACTTATGCCAGCACCCACACACTTCATCTTCTACCCAAAAAAATCCCCATCCAGCTCAAGCACGAGTTCTAGCTCATTTTGCTGCGATTTTCGATCTCCTTGCTCAAAGCTCCATTCACAAAACTGCTTTGGGAGATTGTTGCTTGGTATGTGACTCCTCCATTGGTCCAATTAGCTTTTGTTCTAGTGCTTTATTCATTGCAAATTTTTGTTGCATAGGTGACCATGTTCGCGAGCTTGCATGTTAAATTTATGAGGTCCCAAGCAATTCTAATGCATGATATAGGCTCTAGGCACTTGTAGGAGTAGTTGCTACAAATCTTGTTTAGTTTTATTCACTTTTATTTTGAAGTTACTAAAATTTTAGAAATTTTCAGAAAATGTTAAGGAAGTTTTTGAGGGCTCTTCTAGCCAAAGCTCTCAGGAAAAACAAGCCAAAGAGAAGGAAAAAGCCAAGTATAATCTCCCTCGCTTAGCGGAAGTACGGTCATGTGAATGGCCATGTGAGGATTTCTTGAAAGAAGCTGGAATTCATGAAGATTTTTATTCTTTGATCGAGACTGCAGGCCTCACCTGTTTCATCAACGACTGGATTGATCAGTATCTCTTACTCACTAGTACTTTCGTGCAAAACTTTTATTATTATCCTAAGAAGTCACCGCCTGTAGTATCATTTCATTTATATGATGAATTCAGAGAAATGTCTTTACGTAATTTTTGCGCGCTGTGTAGGATACCTTATGAGGGAGAATTAGAGGAACCCCATCGTAAAGATGTGGATGGCTTTGTTAATACTATCGCTGTAGAGGAGCCAAAGAAGGGTTCTGACGCAAAAGTCTATAGCATACACTTTCCTGTTTTACGCTACTTTGCCATATTTGTTAGTAGATGCTTGATTGGTCGTGGAAATAGTGGAAACTTAAGTGTTCCTAATATTATCATTCTTCAATATGCCTTGCTTGGAGACAATACTTTTAGTATGGGTGCCGTCGTTGCTAAAAGGCTAGCCCTGAATCGTACAAAAGGCCCCATTTTCGGAGGTATCTATGCTTCACGTCTTGCTAGACATTTTCAGATACGCATTAGGCACCTTGAGAAAGAGGAGGCAACATTGCCTCCTCAAATTTTAGATTACAAGAGCATGGTAGCACACAAGTTTATTGTTGACAATTGTAACATCCCAAAATTCTAAATTTTGGAACGTTATGATAAATAGATAGTTTGATCGATTGTTTGATTGATTGACTGAAAGTGAGTGAATTCGAAACTTTTTGAAAGTTAAATGAGAGGGAATAAAAGGACTTTCCCAAACTTTCATTTTCTTTTCTGATCTTCATGAATTCAAATCTTTTTCAAATACAAAACCCTTGAGCGAAGATGATATGACTTCTTCCATTTTATTAAATGAAAGGGTATTTGAAAATATTTGAATTTCATTTGGAAAATATTTCCAACCCAGAAACTTTATGCAACTCAATGATTTTCACGAGCGAAGATAAAATGACTTCTTCAAAACATATGAAATATGAGTTGGGAGTTTAAAAGAATTAAAGTCAAAGTTCTTTTGAATTTATTTTCAATTTGGAGTTATTTGGGTTTTATTCAAATTATTTTTATCCAAAAATAAAATATACAGAAATTAGGGTAACATGATTCCCTACATCATAAAATTGGAGAGAAATAAATTTGAATTTATTTTGGTATTTTTAAAATAATTTTTAGTGGATTTTACTAGGGCAGAAGCACTCTTTGCTTTATTTGAATTTGTGTGTATTTTATTTCACTCTAGAATAATGTCCATGTTGTAGGAAATCTTTTTCTGAAAATTTTGATATATTATATGCCTATATAATATTTTTAGTTATTTTGTTCTCTGAAATTTTGTTTATGAAAAAAAAAGAAAAAAAAAGAAAACTCCCTCCGCCGAACTGGGCCGGCCCAGCTCCTGCCAGGCCGCGCCTAGCTCCGCGCCGCCTTGCCCGTCGTACCCGACCGGGACTCCTCCCGGAGTCCGGCGCCACCGCGCCTGCCCCCTCGCACACGCCACGGAGCCGCCCCTCCCCTCCTATAAATACAACACCCCGGGCCCCGTCTCCCCTCTCGCTTCGCCGCCGCCGCCCTCGCAGATCGCCGCCGCCGGAGATCCACAACGTCGCACCGCTCCGCCCCGCCACTCCCGACCGACGCCGCCCCCTCCACCCTCTCCCCCACGCCGCGCCGAGCCCCCTCACACCCTCGCCGCCGCCGGAGAGTGACCGGAGCCGCTTCCCCGCTTGCAGCCGACGCTGCCGCCGCCGTCTTCCTCGCCGGAGGACGCCGTCACCGCCGCCGCCGGTTTTCCCCCTCCCGAACCAGTATAACCCGAGAAAACCGCCCGGTTTTTATTTTAAATCGTTTTTTCTAAAAACCCTAGGCTAGATCTGTTTTTTTAGGTTTTATTAAACAGCGAACGTCCACTGTTTAGAGCTTATAAGCGAGCGTTCGTTATTTAGTTCTTTTCTTTTATTTTTATTTTCGGCCAGGGACCCGTCTGTGAATATTTTATTTACAGATTAGCCCCTGGACTTCAAACACTCACATCTTTTCACCCGTTTATCCAAATTCAACGAAACCAACGCCCACTTCTTTATTATGATCCCCTCTATCTAGTAATCCAACCCAAACATGTTTTTGAAAATTTAAAATTTGAATTAGATCAGATTTGAATTTGAACTTCGTTTGATCATAACTTGAGTTTTATAACTCCGTTTGAGTTGATTCTTTTTGCAAATCGAAGCTCTTGAACTAAACTTTCTGATAAGGCCAAATTCACATAATTTTGGTACTGTTAGAAATTGTTTTATGTTGCGAGAGTTATTTGCTTGGTTTTGATGTTTTCCGAATCGTCTTCTTCGTTCTTTCCGATCTTTTGAGTGATTTCTTATGTGTGGTTACTATTGTTTGCTTACGATAGATTGATAGGAGTGTCACAAGTAGAACTATCAAGAGCTTTGAGTGCGAATCATCTGCATCAACATTGTAGGCAAGTAACACTTGATCATACCTTTCTACTACCCAGTTTTTATGCATTAGATCTATCCTCAAACATTGCATGATTAGGATCTAATTAAATTGTGGGATGGGAAGTAGATGAGGTAGTACCTATTACCTGTTTTATTATCAAACCTTTGGGAGTTACTTCTACGTTTGCTTACTATGCCATGCTATGCTAGTAGACGTGGATTGAGTGAGTGAATATCCATGACAGATGTGAGATTGTTAATTATTGGTTTATTTAAGGTGGAAACTTAAACACACATCTGGGTGGATTGAGGCACCTGTTTTCTAGCAGGACTTGCCTGTATTTCTTCGGACCGCCACCCAGGCTCAAAAGGGATCATGAGATTATTCAAACTAGAAACTTACGTGTGCAGCAACATGCTATTATGGGCTCTAGCATAGTTGACTAAGTTGTGCGAACTCTCACGGGGTGGACTAGCTGATGTAGGGGATGTAGGTTGGTACGGTCTACCCCTTATGTAAGGTGCTAGTGCTTCTGAAAGACTATGTCTCGGTCATCCGTTTCTCAAACACCATGTAGTGCGAGGAACCAAGCGGAGGCGATCGAGTCATGTGGGGAAAAGTGCGCAGACCTCTGTAGAGTGTACAAACTAATCATGATTAGCCGTGTCCCCGGTTATGGACGTCTTGAGTATCTAGTACTTGGATTATCCTGTTGAATCTCAACATGTTACTTCTAATTAATATTGTTGGGTTTTTAATGAGTACCTTTTAATTGGGATTGAGAATGCTGTCAACCATTCTCAATGTTCAACAACCACCATGATAGTTAAATAAAGTTATTCCTTTGAAGTAGGGAAAAATTGGCTTTTCGCAAAACTGTAACCGTAGAGCTTTCCACCAGCCATATATGCATGTAGTATGGGCTTATTCTTTCATTACTCTCTATGTGTTACATTGCCAGCATATTCCATGTGCTGACCCATTTTCGGGCTGCAACTTTTCATGTTGCAGACTTTTCAGACGATGAGTACGTGATACGTTTGGGTTATGATTTCCTATACTCAACTTTGCCGTTGGTGTTGATGGGAATCCACAACCTTGTTGCTTTCGCTATATTTGGATTGAGGTAATAGTATTTACGTTACTTTATACATGTGATTTACCTCTGTTATAAATCCTTGAGTACTGTGTGTGTCAGCATACCGATCCAGGGATGACACGTAAGCACAGAGACTTGACCCATTCGGGTCGGGTCGCTACAAGATGGTATCAGAGCACATGTTGACTGTAGGACGTGACCCTAGAAACTGGCAAGCCCATAGGAAAGATTTTTCTCTACAACTTTCTTTTCAAAAGAATCTTTTACCTCTCTTCACCTTAGAAACTGGCAAGCCCATAGGAAAGACTATACCCCTTTACCTTTTTGACCACTCAAAGATTCGACTAATGAGACCACTCCAAGGAGTACAAGATATTGGATAACTAAGACCGTTCGGAATGAAAAGGATTTTTACCGAGCAATTATAATGATGGAAAGTACAACGGATAAAGACTTCGAAGAGTAGGAGAATATGAAGAAATTCCAGATTTGGTATGACCAAGGAAGGCTACCCTTATGGAACCTGGCAGACTATGGAAGCTGTCAATACCCGAGATCAAGGTGTAACGGAGAAAGACTGGAACATGGAGCATTAGGATTTAAAGGTTTGTCAAGAAAACCCTAAGGCAGGAGATATCAACTATGGAATGATAGCTCATGGAAATGACAAGAGCAGAAACATAGATATTCATGATATTATTGTTCTCTTATGCCATTTTTACCGTGCTGGGTTGAGCATGCATATGCAAGGAAAGATTGGATGGTAGAAGGCTAATGGAGCACCTAACGGCAAGGAGAAGATTTAACCTTAGCCGGTGTATCACTAGGATCTGGAGTGTTACATCAAGAAGTTAAGATGGACCTACAAGAAACAGTATTTTGACAAGGAAGTATTTCATGAAGAACCCAGGAACCAGAAGATGAAGTAGCCAAGCTAGAGGAGCTAAAACCTCGAGATACCAGAGATTCGTCAGGAACTGAAGAACAGTAGTGAAAACCACCTATACAAGTGCGAAGTTGGCCAAGATATATTTGACCAGGATGTATGCTTGCATGGAGTTCCGAGGACCATCGATAGAGGAACACAGTTTACCTTAAAGTTTTGGAATCAGCTGCACCACACCTTGGGTACTAGGCTAGAGTTCAGTACAGCCTTTCATCCGCAGACAGATGGATAGACCGAGAGAGTCAATCAGATTCTGGAGGACATGTTGAGAGCGTGTGCGCTAGATTATGGATCTAGTAGGGATGACAATCTACCTTACTCAGAGTTCTCGTACAACAACAGCTACCAAGTCAGTTTGAAGATGGCCCCTTTTTAAGATTTGTATGGGAGAAGGAAACAAACACCGTTGATGTGGGATGAAGTTGGAGACCGTCAGTTGTTTCGACCAAATGTGATCAAGGATTCAGAAGAGAATGTTAAGTTGCTTCGAGATAGACTGAAGGTAGCTCAGTCCTGGCAGAAGAATTATGCAGACTCAAAAACGCAAGGAGGTAGTCTATGAAAATGGAGACAGAGCGTGTCTTCGTGTGTCCCCTCTGCGAGGAGTTAAACGATCTGGAGTTAAGGGAAAGCTAGCCCCGAGATTTGTAGGACCATACCGAGTTTTGGAGCGTATGGGAGAAGTGGCCAACAAATTGGAGTCACCCGAAGGACTAACAGAAGTTCATGATGTGTTTCACGTTTCCCAGTTGAAGATGTGCCATGCAGAGATGGCCAATATTTCCCCCTGTAAGGATGCTTGACCCGAGAAAGGATAACGATGTTCCATGAAGTGGAGTATGGACTTCATAAGTATAAGTTTTATCTCGGTATGTGGGACATCCCACGAGGATGAAGAGATGGATTGCTATTGGATATAAAGGAGGTATGATATGGAGCAATTGTAACTCCATGATGAGTTTGAGTAATCACGTCTTAGTGTGATACAACAGAAGGAAGATGGAGACAGTATCATTGGATGGATTTAAGAATGCTAGGAAGCTGAATGTTGGGATAATGATCAGTTGCCCCGATGATGAGTTCAAGGTATACAAGTGATGAGATGGGCCATAACCCACAGGCCCCAGGACCTGCCAAGAAGCAAGCACACTCTTATTGAAGGAAAACCCTTGGAAGAGGATATGCCTTTACCCACCGACGATTTTATAGGAGCAACACAAAACCTGAGAGTTGTGAAAGGAATGATAGATGTTTGTTTGGCTTGCAGAATCAATGGATTTATCCGAACTTGGTTCGTCGACAAGAGAAATTCTGCAATGCTTGTGAGGATGACCGAGTGTTAGAACGCGAGATTCGCTAAACCATATACAAGATAATGATTTGGGTGTGGGATGGATTGATCACCATACCGACTTACTCTTATTATTCGCTTTGCTATATGGGATGGTAAATCTGAGTGACTTACCTATAGTAGAGAGACGACGATCAAAACCTTGTTTAAACCTTAGAATGGTATAGTATTCTTCCCTTGTACAAGGCAGTTGTTGCCAAACGTAGGATATACGGTGAGGTTCAACCCAGACCCGTTTTCTGCAGGAGAACCCATAAATTGTTGACCACCATGAGATATCGATATTTGTTTAGTATTGGCGCCAGACCCATTAGCTAAGAAGACCCAATCTCGGAATAACCTTACCAAGAGGAAAAAGGACAGAAGAATTGAGGAAAGGTTATGCCACTACTAGAAGAGCCCGGAGAAGGAATTTTTCCGAGATCTGAGAAGACCGACACTGTCAACAATAAGGATGGAGTATAAGAGCTTTGATGGAACCGTAACTATGTTTCTAAGGGTGGTAGCACCCCAGACCCCGGAGATGATCGATGGATTTTGAGAAGACCCCAAACCCTAACCTATTTCTTGCTAGCCTCTCCGAATCTCGAGGACGAGATTCATTTTAAGGGTGGTACGTTTGTAACATCCCAAAATTCTAAATTTTGGAATGTTATGATAAATAGATAGTTTGATCGATTGTTTGATTGATTGACTGAAAGTGAGTGAATTCAAAACTTTTTGAAAGTTAAATGAGAGGGAATAAAAGGACTTTCCCAAACTTTCATTTTCTTTTCTGATCTTCATGAATTTAAATATTTTTCAAATACAAAACCCTTGAGCAAAGATGATATGACTTCTTCCATTTTATTAAATGAAAGGGTATTTGAAAATATTTGAATTTCATTTGGAAAATATTTCCAACCCAGAAACTTTATGCAACCCAATGATTTTCACGAGCGAAGATAAAATGACTTCTTCAAAACATATGAAATATGAGTTGGGAGTTTAAAAGAATTAAATTCAAAGTTCTTTTGAATTTATTTTCAATTTGGAGTTATTTGGGTTTTATTCAAATTATTTTTCTCCAAAAATAAAATATACCAAAATTAGGGTAACATGATTCCCTACATCAGAAAATTGGAGAGAAATAAATTTGAATTTATTTTGGTATTTTTAAAATAATATTTAGTGGATTTTACTAGGGCAGAAGCACTCTTTGCTTTATTTGAATTTGTGTGTATTTTATTTCACTCTAGAATAATGTCCATGTTGTAGGAAACCTTTTTCTGAAAATTTTGATATATTATATGCCTATATAATATTTTTAGTTATTTTGTTCTCTGAAATTTTGTTTAAAAAAAATACTCCCTCCGCCGAACTGGGCCGGCCCAGCTCCTGCCAGGCCGCGGCCCAGCTCCGCGCCGCCTTGCCCGTCGTCCCCGACCGGGACTCGTCCTGGAATCCGGCGCCGCCGCGCCTGCCCCCTCGCCAACTCCACGGAGCCGCCCCTCCCCTCCTATAAATACGGCGCCCCGGGCCCCGTCCCTCCTCTCGCTTCGCCGCCGCCGCCCTCGCAGATCGCCGCCGCCGGCGAGATCCACCGCCGCCGCCGCCGGAGATCCACAACGTCGCACCACTCCGCC
>NC_057798.1:791390919-791458003 GCF_018294505.1 Triticum aestivum | reverse complement strand
GCCGGAGGACGCCGTCACCGCCGCCGCCGGTTTTCCCCCTCCCGAACCGGTATAACCCGAGAAAACCGCCCGGTTTTTATTTTAAATCGGTTTTTCTGAAAACCCTATGCTAGATCTGTTTTTTTAGGTTATATTAAACAGCGAACGTCCACTGTTTAGAGCTTATAAGCGAGCGTTCGTTATTTATTTCTTTTCTTTTATTTTTATTTTCGGCCAGGGACCCGTCTGTGAATATTTTATTTACATATTAGCCCCTGGACTTCAAACACTCACATCTTCTCACCCGTTTATCCAAATTCAACGAAACCAACACCCACTTCTTCATTATGATCCCCTCTATCCAGTAATCCAACCCAAACATGTTTTTGAAAATTTAAAATTTGAATTAGATCAGATTTGAATTTGAACTTCATTTGATCATAACTTGAGTTTTATAACTCCGTTTGAGTTGATTCTTTTTGCAAATCGAAGCTCTTGAACTAAACTTTCTGATAAGGCCAAATTCACATAATTTTGGTACTGTTAGAAATTGTTTTATGTTGCGAGAGTTATTTGCTTGGTTTTGATGTTTTCCGAATCGTCTTCTTCGTTCTTTCCGATCTTTTGAGTGATTTCTTATGTGTGGTTACTATTGTTTGCTTACGATAGATTGATAGGAGTGTCACAAGTAGAACTATCAAGAGCTTTGAGTGCGAATCATCTGCATCAACATTGTAGGCAAGTAACACTTGATCATACCTTTCTACTACCCAGTTTTTATGCATTAGATCTATCCTCAAACATTGCATGATTAGGATCTAATTAAATTGTGGGATGGGAAGTAGATGAGGTAGTACCTATTACCTGTTTTATTATCAAACCTTTGGGAGTTACTTCTATGTTTGCTTACTATGCCATGCTATGCTAGTAGACGTGGATTGGGTGAGTGAATATCCATGACAGATGTGAGATTGTTAATTACTGGTTTATTTAAGGTGGCAACTTAAACACACATTTGGGTGGATTGAGGCACCTGTTTTCTAGCAGGACCTGCCTGTATTTCTTCGGACCACCACCCAGGCTCAAAAGGGATCATGAGATTATTCAAACTAGAAACTTACATGTGCAGCCACATGCTATTATGGGCTCTAGCATAGTTGACTAAGTTGTGCGAACTCTCACGGGGTGGACTAGCTGATGTAGGGGATGTAGGTTGGTATGGTCTACCCCTTATGTAAGGTGCTAGTGCTTCTGAAAGACTATGTCTCGGTCATCCGTTTCTCAAACACCATGTAGTGCGAGGAACCAAGCGGAGGCGATCGAGTCATGTGGGGAAAAGTGCGCAGACCTCTGCAGAGTGTACAAACTAATCATGATTAGCCGTGTCCCCGGTTATGGACGTCTTGAGTATCTAGTACTTGGATTATCCTGTTGAATCTCAACATGTTACTTCTAATTAATATTGTTGGGTTTTTAATGAGTACCTTTTAATTGGGATTGAGAATGCTGTCAACCATTCTCAATGTTCAACAACCACCATGATAGTTAAATAAAGTTATTCCTTTGAAGTAGGGAAAAATTGGTTTTTCGCAAAACTGTAACCGTAGAGCTTTCCACCAGCCATATATGCATGTAGTATAGGCTTATTCTTTCATTACTCTCTATGTGTTACATTGCCAGCATATTCCATGTGCTGACCCGTTTTCGGGCTGCAACTTTTCATGTTGCAGACTTTTCAGATGACGAGTAAGTGATACGTTAGGGTTACGATTTCCTATACTCAACTTTGCCGTTGGTGTTGATGGGAAACCACAACCTTGTTGCTTCCGCTATATTTGGATTGAGGTAATAGTATTTACGTTACTTTATACATGTGATTTACCTTTGTTATAAATCCTCGAGTACTGTGTGTGTCAGCATACCGATCCAGGGATGACACGTAAGCACAGAGACTTGACCCATTAGGGTCGGGTCGTCGGTGCTCATACTCTTTCATTGTATTATCCATGCTAGTTTAAATTCATTTTTCTAGTTTTCTTCTTGTGTGTTTGATAAACCTTGAGAAAAATCAAAAAAATTAGTTAGTTTAATTTCCATGCTTGTAGTAGAAATTAAAATGAAAACCCGAAACGATTTCTAGTTCTTCTTCTTACTTGTTGGGAGCTTTCCCGTGTAAATAGTTTTATTTTCTTTTCTTTCCTTTGGGGTCGAGAAGACCATATTGAAAATGTTTAGTGGCTCTCATATGCATGATTGTTTATTTAACTTAGAGCCCATTTTACTTGTCTTCTCGTTTGAGTTGAATGCTTGCAGATTCCAGATTAGTCCAATGCACGTGCACTCTTATTATTATACACATCGTTCGGTCGTGCAAGTGAAAGGCAATAATGACGATATATGATGGACTTATTGGGATGAGAAAAGCTGGTATGAACTCGACCTCTCTTGTTTTTGTAAATATGATGAGTTCATCCTTTTTGAGACAACATATTATGAAGCAAACATATTTGCAATGACATTTAGAGATTATAGTTGCTTGTGCCATGCTTGATTAGCTTTGAGTTATAATGGTTCACCTTGCGTGCCAACATGCTATTAGAATGATTATGGTGTGGTATGGTGGGATGGTATCCTCCTTTGAATGAATTGAGTGACTCGACTTGGCACATGTTCACGCATGTAGTTGAATCAAATCAACATAGCCTTCACGATATTTATGTTCATGGTGGATTATATCCTACTCAAGCTTGTATTCGGTGTGAATTAAATTTAATGCATGTTTATGACTGTTGTCGCTCTCTCAGTTGGTTGCTTCCCAGTCTTTTGCTAGCCTTCACCTGTACCAAGCGGGAATACTGCTTGTGCATCCAAAATCCTTAAACCCCAAAGTTGTTCCATATGAGTCCACTATACCTTCCTATATGCGGTATTTACCTACTGTTCCAAGTAAATTTGCATGTGCCAAACTCCAAACCTTCAAATGAAATTCTGTTTTGTATGCTCGAGCAGCTCATGTTTCAACTAGGGCTACCTATATCTTTCATGCTAGGTGGGTTATTCTCAAGAGGAGTGGACTCCGCTCCTCGTTCACGAGAAAGGTCCGGTAACCAGGATGCCCAGTCCCATGATCCAAAAAGATCAAAGAAAATCAACATAATTAAACAAAACTCCCCCAGGGCTGTTGTTAGTTGGAGGCACTCGTTGTTTTGAGCAAGCCATGGATTGATGCTTGTTGGTGGTTTGGGGAGTATAAACCTTTACCATTCTATTTGGGAACTGCCTATAATGCATGTAGTATGAAAGATACAACCATCTCATAGTTGTTGCGTTGACAGTGAAAGTATGCCGCTCAAAATGTTATTCAATCTCTGTTTTAAAATCAAGGTCTGGCACCTCTACAAATCCATGCTTCCCTCTGCGAAGGGCCTATCTATTTACTTTTATGTTGAGTCATAACCCATCTTATTAAAAAGCACCCGCTGGAAAGCACACTGTCATTTGCATTCATTACTATTGGTTTATATTGGGTATGACTTGACTGGATCTCTTTTACCATGAATTACAATGTTCAATCAGTCCTTGATCTTTAAAGGTGCTCAACATTTATGTTTTGCAGTCTCAGAAAGGGCTAGCGAGATACCATTTTGTTATATCATGTTATGATTGTTTTGAGAAAGTGTTGTCAGCCGAGTTTTATTATTATGGCTCGCTAGCTGATTGTGCTATTGATACGAGTAACTGTGAGACCTAAGTGTTATTGTGCGTATGGTTAAGTTCATAATATTTGCTGAAACTTGAATGCTGGCTTTTCATGTTTGCAACAACAAGAGAAAACGGAGTTTGTAAAAGTTTTTCTTTATCACTTTTAGTTTATCAACTAAATTGCTTGAGGACAAGCAAAGGTTTAAGCTTGGGGGAGTTGATACGTCTCCAACGTATCTACTTTTCCAAACACTTTTACCCTTGTTTTGGACTCTAACTTGCATGATTTGAATGAAACTAACCCGGACTGGCGCTGTTTTCAGCAGAACTATCATGATGTTGTTTTATGTGTAGAAAAGAAAAGTTCTCGGAATGTCCTGAAAATCCACGGAGGCACTTTTTGGAATTAATAAGAATTTCTGGGCGAAAGAAATACACCGGGGGGCCCAGGGCCTGTCCACGAGACAGGGGGCGCCCCCCCTGTAGGGCATGCCCCCTATCTCGTGGGCCCCCTGGACCTCCACCGACCTCAACTCCAACTCCATATATTCCGTCTCGCGGAGAAAAAATCGGAGAGAAAGTTTCATCGCGTTTTACGACACGGAGCCGCCACCAAGCCCTAATCTCTCTTGGGAGGGCTGATCTGGAGTTCGTTCGGGGCTCCGAAGATGGGGATTCGTCGCCGTCGTCATCATCAACCATCCTCCATCACCAATTTCATGATGCTCACCACCGTGCGTGAGTATTTCCATCGTAGGCTTGCTGGACGGTGATAGGTTGTGAGGGAGTATTGGATTAGGGGGTGTCCGGATGGTTGGACTATAACCTTTGGCCGAACTCCTGGACTATGAAGATACAAGATTGAAGACTTCGTCCCGTGTCCGGATGGGACTTTCCTTGGCGTGGAAGGCAAGCTTGGCGATACGGATATGTAGATCTCCTCCCATTGTAACCGACTCTGTGTAACCCTAGCCCTCTCCGGTGTCTATATAAACCGGAGGGTTTTTAGTCCGTAGGACGAACAACAATCATACCATAGGCTAGCTTCTAGGGTTTAGCCTCTCTGATCTCGTGGTAGATCTACTCTTGTACTACCCATATCATCAATATTAATCAAGCAGGAGTAGGGTTTTACCTCCATCGAGAGGGCCCGAACCTAGGTAAAAACATTGTGTCCCTTGTCTCCTGTTACCATCCGCCTAGACGCACAGCTCGGGACCCCCTACCCAAGATCTGCCGGTTTTGACACCGACATTGGTGCTTTCATTGAGAGTTCCTCTGTGTCGTCATCTTCAGGCCCGATGGCTCCTCCGATCATCAACAACGATGCGGTCCAGGGTGAGACTTTTCTCCCCGGACAGATCTTCATATTCAGTGGCTTTGCACTGCGGGCCAATTCGCTTGGCCATCTGGAGCAGATTGAAAGCTACGCCCCTGGCCATCAGGTCAGATTTGGAATTTAGAACTACATGGCTGACGTCCACGGAGACTTGATCTTCGACGGGTTCGAGCCACAGCCGAGCGCGCCACACTGTCATGATGGGCATGATCTAGCTCTATCGCCGAGCAGTGCCCTGGAGGACGCACCCGTGTCCACTCTGACCCTTAGCTCGGAGCCGACTGCGCCAATCGAGGACGGGTGGCAGGACACCGCCTCGGGGGCTGCAATCTCTACGGTGATCGAGCCGAACACCAGCCTTGTCCTCTGCAAAGCCCGTGACTCCAAGGTGCCGGACTCCTCTTCAGACTCCGAACCTTCCGCGCCCCTGCCAATCGAATCCGATTGGGCGCCGATCATGGAGTTCGCCGCCACGGACATCTTTCAGCACTCGCCCTTCGGCGACATTCTGAATTCACTAAAGTCTCTCTCTTTATCAGGAGAGCCCTGGCCGGACTATGGTCAGCAAGGATGGGATATGGATGACGAAGAAATTCAAAGCCCACCCACCACCCACTTCGTAGCCACTGTCGATGATTTAACCGACATGCTCGACTTCGACTCCGAAGACATCGACGGTATGGACGACGATGTAGGAGTCGAACAGGAACCAGTGCCTATAGGGCACTAGACAACCACCTCATCTCACGATGTATACATGGTGGACACACCTAAAAGAAACGACGATGAGGAACAAAGGGACGCAACGAGGGATCGTTCCCTCGAAAAGTAGTCAAAGCGGCGGCGTAAGCGCCGCTCCAAACCCCACCTCGACAGAGACAACAGCCATACAGACCTAGCCACAGAGCAGGGCAAACCGGCGGACGACGAACATGCCATAGAGCAACCGTCCGAACAGGGCAACTTGGATAAACAAACCGAACAACCCGTCCCCGGCGAAGATAATAGTCCGGACGACCTCACGCAGGACAAGTTGCTGGAGCAGAAGAATCTCCACAAAAGGCTCGTCGCCACTGCACGTAGACTGAAAAAGCAGAAGCGGAAGCTCAAAACAACGGAAGATGCACTCAGAATTAGATGGAGCAAAGTACTCAACACCGCAGACAAATACGGCGATAGTCGCCACACAAAGAGCTATCCGAAGCGAAAATTACTGCCGGAATTTGATGAGGAGGCCTTAGAGCCCCCGCAATCAAAAAATAAGGAAGCCACCTGGTCGGATAAACAACCTCATGGCCAACATAGAGCGGAAAACGGCGCCGCACACAAGCCGACACACGATCCGCACAAGGATTCGCATCAAAAAGACGGCCCAGCAAAAAACAAGATAGCCCCTGACTCTCCATTATGGAGAATGGAGATTATCCTGTCTCCAATTCTTGCCTTTCGCTTAATGTTACTTTCAAGAACCTCCTTACGAATGTCCAAACATTTTTTCAATTCTTTGATTAGCATGTGTTCACCGGTTTTAGAAATCCGATATGCACAGGTGAGATCCGTAGGTTGACCTGGCTGTATGTTCAGAACTTCAAGGTGACCATTCTGATACATCAGATGAGGCACAAAATCCATCCGGATTTTCTGTTGAAAAACATAGTAATAACTTCGTAGTTAGCAATGTTTTACTAGTTTTAGAAGTATGCAAAAGATGCACGGATGTCGTAATAGTAAAAAATCTTACCAGGGTATCTCCATAGAAGTTACCGTGGTTCAACACGTGCACTAGTGGCACGTATTCACCATAATTTTGAGGAGTTCGATAATAGGTATTGTAATTCTCAAGATAAGTACAAAATGCGATCAGATGATTTTTCTCCTTATAAGTTAATTCAGAGCCATCGGTGTAGTGGGTTTTGTCTACCATCTTTCGCACATTCTTTGAAGAATCAAAATAAGCTGCCAATGGAAATAAGCTATCAACTATTTTTAAATAAACAATATAAATTAGTTAATAACTATGTTTGTGAAATTCACATAGCGGTAGAATCAGAAGCGTATCAACGAGGACCCAAATGTCCATATTGTCTTGCTCGATGTGAGGATCACCAAGATCCATGGTGACAATCATACCCTCATAAAAACCATACATTTTGCAAAGTGCTTCCCAATTTTGGCAACCAAAATGGGTTACGCTCTGAGAATTGTACAAATTTACTTCAAATTCCATATCATGATGGGTCCTTAGGTGTATTTTCTTTGTTTCAAAATTTCCATGGTCTTTAAAACCCATCCTCTCCAAGACATAGCGTGTTGTATGGCATGGGATAAGCTAGTCGAATTGTAAAAGATGAAAATTAGACGTTGAAATAGTTGAAGTCATGCTTAATTATGAAAAAAACACTTGCCGTCGTTGCGTACCGTTTCAACATCAAAGGTCTCCTCGAGCTTAATGCTGAAGCACCGATCTTCAGCCAGGTGAGGGCACCTGTCGCACAGACCTTGATCATCGTGGCACCAGTTGCACTCCCCCGGGAGACTTTTGTCGTCCGAGTACGACATTTCCTACGTTCATAATTCAAAGATTAAACTTGTACAATTAAATATATGTACTAAAAAACCTAAATTATATCATTATTTTTCGAGAAAATCTAGGACACTCGATATTTCCTACATATTCTAGCACAAGTCATGCCAGAATTCACGAAAAAATCTGGCATGACCTTTGCTAAAAAAGGACATATCAAGCGCCTGAAATTTGCCGGAACAGAAATTAATCAACACTCCGGCAAAACATAGGCCATTCGGAGGTGTAACCTGAGCATGACCGGCCACTTGGGAAACCACATATCCTATTTGAGCAACACAAGATATACATGGAGATTTGGCTGGTCTGACCTCGAGGTCGGAGGGGGTCGGTGACGGGGACGACGGCGGGGATGATGGAGGGGCTCATTGATTTCTTCAAAAGCAAAAACCCTATAAGTTATCACTAATACAGCCCGAATAATTGCTTAAACTAAAAAAATAACAACAAATATGACATGTTCAACTAGTTCTATTAATTCAACTAGTTCTTACTAAATATAAACTTACTATAAATAGAACAAAACTAGTTCTTTCTAAAAAATAAAGTAGTTCAACTAGTTATATTAATTATCTTACTAAAAATACATTAGTTCTATTAATTCAAGTAGTTCAACTAGTTTATTAATTTACTTACTAAACTAGTTCAACTAAAACTAAACTAGTTCGACTAGTTTATTAATTTACTTACTATTTATTTTAAACACTTACTAAAAACAGTAAAAAATACATTATACAATAGTAAAAAACATCTGCTATTAACCATACTGCCCTAGTTAACTAGTACCATCACTACTACAAATTAACCTCTACTACTACTAAAAATCATTATCGATGAACCCTAAATTAACATCTACTACTACTAAAAAACATCTAGTACTAATTAAGCAGAGAGAAAGAGGGTGGGGGAGGGGAGGGGGCTTACAGAGAGGGGAGAGACAGTGGCGAGGAGGTGCTCGGCGATGGAGAGGTAGGGGTGGCGAGGTGCTGGGCGGGCTCGGGCGACGGCGGTGAGGTCGAGCACGGCGGCGGTGAGGTCGAGACCGGGGGCGGGCGGCGGCAGTGAGGTTGAGGGCGGCCTCGAGCGGCAGCGGTGAGGGCAGGCTCGGGCGGTGGCGATAGAGGAGTAGGGGAACAGGGGGGAAAGGAGGACTTAGCAAATTTTTGAGCCCGCGGGTGGTTAAGTCTAACTAGCAGTAGCGCACTTTAGTAAAAGTGCTATAGCTAACGTAGCAATAGCACGTTTTACATAAAAACGCTACTGATAAGTCTAAGAACGCATCAAAAATATACATTGGTCATCATTGATCTTTTTGTGTAGAATCTAAATAGTCAACATGAATCCTCATAGTACCTATATAGGCACCTTGTTCGCTTTGCAGTATGGGACTAATTAAACTTAATTAGGTGCAATACTTAGCAGCAGCAAGTTTTGAAGAAAAACACTGCTACTAAGTACTTTAGCTGTAGCGCATCCAGGGAAGGGCGCTACTACTATATCTAGCCTGGAGGCAACGCCGTGGCAATTATAGTAGTTGCGCTTGTTTCACCTAGAGCGCTACTGCTACCGCGTTATTAGTTGCGAGCTTTCGTCAAGCTCGCTACTGCTAATTAGCAGTAGTTTTTGTTTTTAAACCGCGCTGCTGCTAAGATACTGTGTATAAGGTTTTCCCTAGTAGTGAATGGCGGGCGCCCATGCGAGGCTTGCCCGCCACTAATGACCTTTTTGCGCCTGCCACTGGTAGGCATTCCTGCAGTAGTGTGCTACTTTCCATTTGAGAATGGACGCCCGTAAGTTTGAAGTTTTTCATAGTTTGTCCTACTGGCACCTGTAAACCAACCCCTCCACTACCATTCATTCTTTCTCTTATCAAAAGGGTCCAATTATCAGCCTAAACTTGTGACAATTCCAAGTCCCTCGTCCCTCTACTTCTCCCACATCTGGACACTGCAATCTTGCGGAACCTGTGACCCCTATTGCCGTCCAACGAATCTTGTATAGTTGTCTAGTTTTTCTCTTTCTTCTTCGAGGCCAGGGAACATGTCGGCCATGGTGACTGAGAAGGGGTCCTGGTCTAAAGGGTGGATGTGGGAGTAGGACATGGTGTACGAGAATGCTCTGGTATTGTTGGATCTGCAAGACAGTGAGGCCAATTGGAACAACATAGCCGATGGTGTTGAGGGAAAGAAGGGGATGAGAATTGTGTCTAGGCCTAGAGGGTGAACGTGGGAGCACGGGAACACTTGAGAATGCGCTAGCTATGGTGGATCTAGAGAAGGGTAAGCCCATGTGGAACAAATCTAACCAGCGTTATTGAGGTGAAAAGGGCATCTGGATACATGTCCGGGCCTCATGGGTGGATGCGGGAGAAGGACAAGGCATTCGAGAACGTGCTTGTGTTGGTGGATTTAATGGAGGGTGAGGGTGTGTGGAACAAGATAGACGATATTGTTGGGGGGGGGATGATACGTCCATTTTGCATCATCCATTTATATCGATATTCATTGCATTATGGGCTGTTATTACACGTTATGTCACAATACTTATGGCTAGTCTCTCTTATTTTACAAGGTTTTACATGAAGAGGGAGAATGCCGGCAGCTGGGATTCTGGGTTGGAAAAGGAGTTTGGAGACTTATTCTGCACAGCCCCAAAAGTCCTGAAACTCCACGAAAGTCATTTTTGGAATTAATAATAATTATTGAGCGAAAGAAGTACCACAGGGGGCCCACACCCTGGCCACGAGGGTGGGGGGGGGGGGGGCGCCCACCCCTACTAGGCGCGCCCCGCTGCCTCGTGGGCCCCCTGGTGGCCCTCCGGTGCCCATCTTCTGCTATATGATGTCTTTTACCCTGGAAAAAATCATAAGCAACCTTACGGGACGAAACTCCGCCGCCACGAGGCGGAACCTTGGCGGAACCAATCTAGGGCTCCGGTGGAGCTGTCCTGCCGGGGAAACTTCCATCCGGGAGGGGGAAATCATCACCATCATCATCACCAACGATCCTCTCATCGGGAGGGGGTCAATCTCCATCAACATCTTCACCAGCACCATCTCCTCTCAAACCCTAGTTCATCTCTTGTATCCAATCTTTGTATCCAAACCTCAGATTGGTACCTGTGGGTTGCTAGTAGTGTTGATTACTCCTTGTAGTTGATGCTAGTTGGTTTATTTGGTGGAAGATCATATCTTCAGATCCTTAATGCATATTAATACCCCTCTGATTATGAACATGAATATGCTTTGTGAGTAGTTACGTTTGTTCCTGAGGACATGGGTGAAGTCTTGCTATTAGTAGTCATGTGAATTTGGTATTCTTTCGATATTTTGATGAGATGTATGTTGTCTCTCCTCTAGTGGTTTTATGTAAACGTCGAATACATGACACTTCACCATTATTTGGGCCTAGAAGAAGGCATTGGGGAGTAATAAGTAGATGATGGGTTGCTAGAGTGACAGAAGCTTAAACCCTAGTTTATGCGTTGCTTCGTAAGGGGCTGATTTGGATCCACTTGTTTCATGCTATGGTTAGATTTACCTTAATACTTATTTTGTAGTTGTGGATGCTTGCAATAGGGGTTAATCATAAGTGGGATGCTTGTCCAAGAAAGGGCAGCACCAAGCACCGGTCCACCCACATATCAAATTATCAAAGTAACGAATGCTAATCATATGAGCGTGATGAAAACTAGCTTGACGATAATTCCCAGGTGTCCTCAGGAGCGCTTTTCTCATTATAAGAATTTGTCCAGGCTTTTCCTTTGCTAGAAAAAGGATTGGGCCACCTTGCTGCACCTTATTTACTTTCATTCCTTGTTACCCGTTACAAATTATCTTATCACAAAACTATCATTACCTACAATTTCAGTGCTTGCAGAGAATACCTTACTGAAAACCGCTTGTCATTTCCTTCTGCTCCTCGTTGGGTTCGACACTCTTACTTACCAAAAGGACTAGATAGATCCCCTACACGTGTGGGTCATCAAGACTCTTTTCTGGTGCCGATGCCGGGCAGTGAAGCGCCTTTGGTGAGTGGAACTTGGTAAGGAAACATTTATATAGTGTGCTGAAATTTACTGTTACTTGTTACTATGGAAACTAATCATTTGAGGGGCTTGTTCGGGGTATCTTCACCCCGACCAGTAGAGCAATGAGTTGCTCCTCAACCTACTAATCCTACTGAAAATCTTTATTTTGAGATTCCTTCGGGTATGATAGAGAAACTGCTAGCTAACCCCTTTACCGGAGATGGAACATTGCATCCCGATTTACACCTTATCTAGGTGGATGAGGTTTTGGACTATTTAAGCTTGCAGGTATCCCCGATGATGTTGTTAAGAACAAGCTCTTACCTTTATCTTTGAATGGAGATGCATTGACATGGTATAGGCTATGTGATGATGCAGGATCTTGGGACTATAAGCGATTGAAATCGGAATTTCACCAGAAGTTCTATCCTATGCATCTTGTTCATCGTGATCGTGATTACATATATAATTTCTGGCCTGGCGAAGGAGAAAGCATCGCTCAAGAATGGGGGAGGCTTAATTCAATGTTATATTCATGCCCCAATCATGAGCTCTCAAGAGAAATGATAATTCAAAAATTTTATGCTCTTTTTTCTCTCAATGATCGCACCATTCTCGATAATTCTTGTGCTGGTTCTTATATGCTGAAGACTATTGAATTCAAGTGGGACTTATTTGAAAGAATTAAATGCAACTCTGAAGATTGGGGTTCTGACGATGGTAAGGAATCAGGTATGACACCTAAGTTTGATTGTGTTAAGTCTTTTATGGATACCGATGCTTTTCGTGGATTTAGCACTAAATATGGACTTGACTCTGAGATAGTAGCTTCTTTTTGTGAATCTTTTGCTAGTCACGTTGACCTCCCTAAGGAGAAGTGCTTTAAATATAATCCTCCCATTGAAGTAAAAGTAGTTGCACCTGTTACAGTTGAAGAAAATATTATCTCTTATAATGATCCTATTTTTCCTACTACTTATGTTCAGAAACCACCTTTCCCTGTTAGGATAAAGGATCATGCTAAAGCTTCAACTGTGGTTCGTAAAATTAATACTAGAACATATACACCTCCTAAGAAAATTAAAGTTGAACCTAGTATTGCTATGGTTAAAGATCTCTTGGCTGATAATATTGATGGGCATGTTATTTATTTCTGTGAACAGACTGCTAACATTGCTAGACCCGATTCTAAGATACATAGACCTGTTGTAGGCATGCGTGTTATTTCTGTTAAAGTAGAAGATCATTGTTATCATGGCTTATGTGATATGGGTGCTAGTGCTAGTGCAATACCTCATTCCTTATATGAAGAAATTATACATGATATCGCACCCGCTGAAATAGAAGATATTCATGTTACTATTAAGCTTGCAAATAGAGATACTATTTCACCAATTGGGATGGTTAGAGATGTCAAAGTCTTGTGTGGGAAAGTTAAATACCCTGCTGATTTTCTTGTTCTTGGTTCCCCACAAGATAGCTTTTGTCCCATTATATTTGGTAGACCCTTCTTGAATACTGTTAATGCTAGGATTGATTGCGAAAAGGATGTTGTTACAATTGGCTTAGGGGATATGTCTCATTAGTTTAATTTTGCTAAGTTTCGTAGACAACCCCATGATAAATAATTGCCTAGTAAGGATGAAATTATTGGTCTTGCTTCTATTGTCGTGCCTCCTACTGATCCTTTAGAACAATATTTGCTAGACCATGAAAATGATATGTTTATGAATGAAAGAAGGGAGATAGATGAAGTGTTCTTTAAACAGGGTCCTATTTTGAAACACAACTTACCTGTTGAAATCCTAGGGGATCCTCCTCCACCCAAGGGTGATCCCGTGTTAGAGCTTAAACCTTTACCTGATACTCTTAAATATGCTTATCTTGATGAAAAGAAGATATATCCTATTATTATTAGTGCTAACCTTTCAGAGCAGGAAGAGGAAAGATTATTGAAAACTCTGAAGAAGCACCGTGCTGCTATTTGATATACTCTTGATGATCTTAAGGGCATTAGTCCCACTCTATGCCAACAAAAAATAAAATTGGAAGAAGATGCCAAACCAGTGAGCGATCATCAACGATGACTAAATCCTAAGATGAAAGAAGTGGTAAGAAAGGAAATACTAAAGCTCCTTGAGGCAGGTATAATTTATCCCGTTGCTCATAGTCAGTGGGTAAGTCCTGTCCATTGTGTCCCTAAGAAGGGAGGTATTACTATAGTCCCTAATGATAAAGATGAATTGATCCTGCAAAGAATTATTACAGGTTATAGGATGGTAATTGATTTCCGTAAATTAAATAAAGCAACTAAGAAACATCATTGCCCTTTACCTTCTATTGATCAAATGCTAAAAATACTATCCAAACATACACATTTCTGCTTTCTAGATGGTTATTCTGGTTTCTCTCAAATACATGTGTTAGTGGATGATCAAGCAAAGAAAACTTTTACTTGCCCTTTTGGTACTTTTGCTTATGGACGTATGACTTTTGGTTTATGTAATCCACCTGCTACCTTTGAAATATGCATGATGGCTATATTCTCTGACTTTTGTGAAAAGATTTGTGAGGTATTCATGGATGATTTCTTCGTTTATGGATCCTGTTTTGATGATTGCGTGAGCAACCTTGATCGAGTTTTGCAGAGATGCGAAGATACTAGTCTTGTTTTGAATTGGGCGAAGTGCCACTTTATGGTTAATGATTGCATTGTCTTGGGGCATAAAATTTCTGAAAGAGGTATCGAAGTTGATAAAGCTAAAGTTGATGCTATTGAAAATATGCCATGTCCCAAGGACATTAAAAGTATAAGAAGTTTCCTTGGTCATGCCAGTTTTTATAGGAGGTTCATTAAGGACTTTTCTAAAATCTCTAGGCCTCTGACTAATCTATTACAAAAAGATATGCCTTTTGTCTTCGATCATGGTTGTGTAGAAGCATTTGAAATACTTAAGAAAGCTTTGATCACTGCACCTATTGTTCAGCCACCTGATTGGAATTTACCCTTTGAAATTATGTGTGATGCTAGTGATTATGTTGTAGGTGTTGTTCTAGGGCAAAGAGTTGATAAGAAATTAAATGTTATCCAGTATGCTAGTAAAACTCTTGACACTGCCCAGAGAAATTATGCTACCACTGAAAAAGAATTCTTAGCAGTTGTATTTGCATGTGATAAGTTCAAACCTTATATTGTTGATTCTAAAGTAACTATTCACACTGATCATGCTGCTATTAAATATCTTATGGAAAATAAAGATGCTAAACCTAGACTTATTAGATGTGTTCTCTTGCTACAAGAATTTGATTTGCATATTATTGATAGAAAGGGAGATGAGAACCCCGTTGCAGACAACTTGTCCAGGTTAGAGAATGTTCTTGATGACCCACTACCTATTGATGATAGCTTTCCTGATGAACAATTAGCGGTCATTAATGCTTCTCGTACTGCTCCATGGTATGCTAATTATGTTAATTACATTGTTGCTAAATTTATACCACCTAGTTTCACATACCAGCAAAAGAAAAAGTTCTTTTATGATTTAAGACATTACTTCTGGGATGACCCACACCTTTATAAAGAAGGAGTAGATGGTTTTATTAGACGTTGTGTACCAGAGCATGAACAGGAACAGATCCTACACAAGTGTCACTCCGAGGCATATGGAGGACACCACGATGGAGACAGAACTACACATAAGGTATTGCAATCCGGTTTTTATTTTCCTACTCTCTTCAAAGATGCCCGTAATTTTGTCTTGTCTTGTGATGAATGTCAAAGAATTGGTAATATTAGTAGACGTCAAGAAATGCCTATGAACTATTCTCTTGTTATTGAACCGTTTGATGTTTGGGGCTTTGATTATATGGGACATTTTCCTGCCTCTAATGGATATACACATATTTTAGTTGTTGTTGATTACGTTAATAAGTGCGTAGAAGCTATTCCAACTAGTAGTGATGATCATAACACTTCTATTAAGATGCTTAAAGAAGTTATTTTTTCGAGGTTTGGAGTCCCTAGATACTTAATGACTGATGGTGGTTCACATTTTATTCATGGTGCTTTTCATAAAATGCTTGCTAAGTATGATGTTAATCATAGAATGGCATCTCCATATCACCCACACTCTAGTGGTCAAGTAGAATTGAGTAACAGAGAGCTCAAATTAATTGTGCAAAAGACTGTTGTCGGTGTCAAAACCGGCGGATCTCGGGTAGGGGGTCCCGAACTGTGCGTCTAGGCGGATGGTAACAGGAGACAAGGGACACGATGTTTTACCCAGGTTCGGGCCCTCTTGATGGAGGTAAAACCCTACGTCCTGCTTCATTGATATTGATAATGTGGATATTACAAGAGTAGATCTACCACGAGATCAAGGAGGCTAAACCCTAGAAGCTAGCCTATGGTATGATTGTTGTAATGGTTGTTGTTGTGTCCTATGGACTAAAGCCATCCGGTTTATATACACACCGGAGAGGGCTAGAGTTACATAGAGTCAGTTACAATGGTAGGAGATCTACATATCCGTATCGCCAAGCTTGCCTTCCACGCCAAGGAAAGTCCCATCCGGACACGGGACGAAGTCTTCAATCTTGTATCATCATAGTCTTGGAGTCCGGCCGATGATGATAGTCCGGCTATCCGGACACCCCCTAGTCCAGGACTCCCTCAGTAGCCCCTGAACTAGGCTTCAATGATGCCAGCACGTGTGTAGTCTTCGACATTGCAAGGCGGGTTCTCCTTTAAGTTCCATGTACCTGCCGAACAGTGTCCGGCTTCCTCATCAATGTTGCGCTTCTTGGCTTCCACGCCCAAGGTGCCAGGGAGGCCTGGGCCATGGTGAAGATGAGGTACAAGAAGGAGGATCCCAACCACATGGCCGAGGTCGGACCTGTGGGGCCCGATGGGAAGGAGATCCCTGTGAGTTTAGTAAACGGCCAAGTAGAGTTGGCCGCTATATTTTCCCAACAGGACTGTAAATTAGACAGCCTGATAGACGGGATTGAGGAGGAATACAGTCAGTTGATTTGACAATGTATTGTAAAATGACATGTAAAATGCCTTCTAGCCGGATTGTAGATCGTTTGTCTTTGCCGACCTTTTCGCTTCAACCTCAGGACCCTAGAGTCCGGAGTGTGTCCGAATACCTTCTTGGTTAAGAAACAACCGGGGCATGCATGGAGACCAGACGTAGGGGTCATTAGTGCTTTATCATACAACTGCCCAACTAGTTATGTTATATTACATGGTTTCGTTAAGGGTTCCTTTCCTCTGGGGAGGCATGCCCTAAAGTGCATGTCCGGACTGCGAAAAGAGCAGGGTAACATCTGGGGGCAGGTAAATAAATTGAAAAAAAAATCATCTTTCAAATCACCGACCGAATATTCCCTTAAGAACGCTAGCTTTCGGCTTCACCCAGTCTGAGGTACACATCCGGCTGACCCGGCAGTAACAATCGCAGAGGTGCTCCGTTTACCTCCTACCCGAACAATCGGGAACGTAGGGGTAAGCACAGGAGCCAGGCAACCCAGCTTGGCCAAAACTTAAGTCATATCGATGCATATATTGGTGAATAAAAGGTACGCGTGGAAGTTTGACACGCGTGCTGGGCATGAAGCCCTTCTAATTAAGCTTCTGGTAAAGAAGCCCCCATGTATAACGAGTGCGGATAGCACATCAGTTGCGTGCGAATGATGCGCAAGTAAGCCTTTTAAGGCTGTGATGAATAGGGGTGAGAGAAAAAAAGAGAAACAAAAGACAGCTGAAGTGTAAAAAATTTGGACGGGGGAAAGGGACGAACTCTTAGTCCGGCGCTAGGCATAGAATCTTTGGAGGCGGGATGCGTTCCATGGGTTCGGCTCGAGTCGGTTATCCGACGCACTTCGTAGACGGTACGCTCTGCCGGTCAAGACTTGATCGATGATGAAGGGGCCTTCCCATTTGGGCTTGAGCTTGTCCTTTTTCTTGTCCGGCGGGGGTAGAACTAGTTTGCCAACATTGTAAGTCTTGGCCCGTACTTCTCTGCTTTGGTATCTTCGAGCCTGCTACTGATAGAATGCGGAACGAGCCTTGGCGACGTCGCGTTCTTCCTCCAATGCATCCAAGCTGTCCTTCCGATCCAACTCGGCTTCTCTTTCTTCATACATGCGCACTCGAGGTGAGTCATGAATGATGTCGCAGGGCAAAACTGCTTCTGCGGCGTATACCATAAAAAATGGTGTGAATCCAGTAGTACTGTTAGGCGTTTTCCGCAGCCCCCAGAGTACGGAGTCGAGCTGCTCTACCCAGTGCGTGTCAGATTTCGTAAGGGACCGCACTAGTCTTGGTTTGATGCCGCTTGTTATTAGACCATTTGCTCGTTCCACTTGACCGTTGGTGTGAGGATGATAGACTGAAGTGTAATCGAGCTTGATGCCCATATTTTTGCACCATGATCTAACCTCATCGGCCGTGAAGTTCGTGCCGTTATCGGTGATGATGCTGTGGCGGACACCATAACGGTGTACTACCCCGGATATGAAGTCTATCACTGGTCTGGACTCTGCCGTTTTAACTGGCTTGGCCTCTATCCATTTGGTGAATTTATCCACCATGCCCAATAGGTACCTTTGCTTGTGGGTTCCCCCTTTAAGTGGTCCAACCATGTCAAGCCCCCAGACCGCGAACGGCCAGGTAATGGGTATAGTTTTGAGGGCGGTGGGTGGCATATGGCTCTGATTAGCAAAGAGCTGACAACCGACGCATCTTTGGACTAAGTCCTGAGCATCTGCCCGGGCCGTCGGCCAATAAAATCTTGTACGGAATGTTTTTCCTACAAGGGCCCGGGCTGCGGCGTGGTGTCCGCCTAGTCCGGCGTGAATTTCAGCCAGAAGGTCTCGCCCTTCCTCTTTGGAGATACACCTTTGAAGGACTCCGGTTGTGCTTTTCTTATAAAGTTCTCCCTCATGGACCTTGTAGGCTTTAGATCGCCGAATTACGCAGCGGGCCTCATTTTGGTCTTCGGGAAGTTCTTGCCTAAGCAAGTAGGCTAGGAATGGCTCTATCCACGGGGCGATTACGGCCATTATGTCGTGGGCTGAAGGTGTTATTTCATCGGCTGAATCGCCGATTATGTCAAATTGCTCTGTGTCGGTTGGTGCGGCTGCTTCCGGTTTGTTATTTCCGGACTCCTCTTCCCATAGCACGGATGGCTTGAACAACCGTTCCAGGAAGATGTTTGGAGGGACAGCGTCATGTTTTGTGCCGATGGGTGCCAATACATCGGCCGCTTGGTTATTATCCCTGGCTATGTGGTGGAATTCGAGTCCGTCGAACCGATCTGACATTTTAAGGACAGCGTTACGATAGGCTGCCATTTTCGGATCCTTGGTGTCAAAGTCTCCATTTACTTGGGATATTGCGAGGTTTGAGTCCCCGCGCACCTCTAGGCGTTGAATGGCCATGGAGATTGCCATCCGGAGGCCATGTAAGAGGGCCTCGTATTCGGCTGCGTTGTTGGAGTCCGTGTACATTATCTGAAGTACATATTGGACTGTGTCCCCGGTTGGCAACGTCAATACGACGCCAGCCCCCAATCCGGCCAACATTTTGGAGCCGTCGAAGTGCATAATCCAATCGGAGTATGCGCCGTACTCTTTAGGGAGTTCGGCTTCAGTACATTCAGCGACGAAGTCAGCCAAAACTTGCGACTTTATAGCTCGCCGAGGTTTGTAAGTTATATCGAATGGTAAGAGCTCAATGGCCCATTTTGCAATCCTGCCCGTCGCGTCGCGGTTGTTTATAATGTCATTTAGGGGTACTTTGGAGGCCACTGTTATCGAACACTCGTGAAAGTAGTGTCGCAGCTTCCGGGATGCCATGAACACCGCATACGCTATTTTTTGATAGTGTGGGTAGCGGGACTTGCAGGGAGTTAAAACAGTGGATACGTAGTACACTGGTTTTTGAAGAGGGAGTTTATGCCCTTCTGTCTCTCGTTCTACAACGAGTACCGCGCTCACAACTTGATGTGTTGCCGCGATGTATAACAACATAGGTTCACCCAGGTTGGGCGCAGCCATGACCGGATTTGTTGCCAATACGGCTTTTATTTCTTCGAGTCCGGCAGTGGCGGCATCCGTCCACTCGAAGTGTTTGGTGCGTCTGAGGAGGCGATAGAGGGGCAATGCCTTTTCTCCTAAGCGGGAGATAAAGCGGCTGAGAGCCGCCATGCATCCAGTCAATTTTTGGATCTGTTTGAGGTCTTTTGGAATATCCAGCTGTGATAGAGCTCGGATCTTGGCCGGGTTTGCTTCAATTCCTCTAGCGGATACAATGAAGCCCAAGAGCTTTCCGGCTGGTACGCCGAAAACGCATTTTTCCGGATTCAGCTTGATGTCATATGCTCGGAGGTTGTCGAACGTGACCCTCAAATCGTCTACTAGAGTTTCGACGTGTTTGGTTTTGATGACTACGTCGTCTACGTATGCCTCTACTATTTTGCCGATCTGGGTAGCCAGACATGTCTGAATCATGCGCTGATATGTTGCGCCGGTGTTTTTAAGTCCGAAGGGCATCGTGTTGAAGCAGAATGGTCCATATGGAGTAATGAATGCCGTTGCGGCTTGGTCCGCTTCTGCCATCTTGATTTGATGATAGCCGGAGTATGCGTCCAGGAAGCACAATGAATTGTGCCCTGCGGTAGCATCGATGATTTGGTCGATGTGGGGGAGGGGGCAGGGATCCTTTGGGCAGGCCTTGTTTAGGTCTTTAAAATCGACACATAGGCGCCAGGATTTGTCTTTCTTTGGTACCATTACCAGGTTTGCTAGCCAATCCGGATGTTTGATGTCTCTGATGAATCCGGCTTCCAATAGTTTGGCTAGTTCTTCTCCCATTGCCTGTCTTTTGGGTTCGAAAAATCTTCGAAGAGCCTGTTTGACTGGCTTGAACCCTTTTAGGATATTTAGGATATGCTCTGCCAATCTGCGTGGGATTCCTGGCATATCTGAAGGATGCCAGGCGAAAATGTCCCAATTTTCCCGAAGGAATTCTCGCAGTGCGGCGTCTACATCAGGGTTCAACTGTGCCCCGATGGAGGCCGTCTTTGTCGGGTCCATTGGATGGACCTGGAATTTTATTATTTCGTTCGCTGGTTTAAAGGAGGTGGACTTGGATCTCTTATCGAGTATCACATCGTCTCTATGTACCATAGAGCGCAGCGCGGTGAGTTCCTCTGCCGCTAGGGCTTCGGATAGTGCCTCCAGGGCTAATGCGGCTGTTTTGTTTTCGGTGCGGAGTGCTATGTCCGGATCACTAATGAGAGTGATTATCCCGCCGGGCCCAGGCATTTTGAGCTTCATGTACCCGTAATGGGGAACAGCTTGAAAAATTGTGAATGCCTCTCGTCCTAATATAGCGTGATATCCGCTGCTGAACGGGGCCACTTGGAACGTGATTTCTTCGGACCTATAATTGTCCGGCGAGCCGAACACCACATCAAGTGTGATTTTTCTGGTGCAGCGCGCTTCCCGGCTAGGGATTATTCCTCTGAAGGTTGTGCTACTTTGCTCAATGCGGCTCCGGTCTATTTCCATTTTTTGAAGAGTCTCCTCGTAAATGAGGTTTAATCCGCTGCCGCCATCCATGAGTACCTTGGTAAGTCGAAAGCCGTCCACTATTGGATTGAGGACCAATGCGGATGGTGCTCGGGCTGTTCGGAATTTAGGTTCGTCGCTGGCGTTGAAGGTGATGGTCGCGTCGCTCCAAGGATTGGCTGTTGCTACTTGGTAGACTTAGGCGAGGCTGCGGATTGTTTGTTTCCGCATATTGTTTGATGCGAAAGTTTCGAAGACTGTTGATGTCGTACCAGTACTGTTGGTGTGGTTTTCCGGGGCTAGAAGCTCCTCGCCACTTTTGGCCACCTGCCGTAATATCCAACATGCCCGAAGGCTATGCGTTGGGGTGTCACCCTCGGTACTGTGAACTGTACAGGGTCTGCTAAGCCATCCCTCCAATACGGTTCCGTTCCCTTTATGGGGCTTCTGTTTTTTGGTTTTTGTACCTGGTGCCTGAGTATAATGCACCCTTTTGTTGCGGACTGGGGTTGTATTCGGGGCCGGACTGTCCCAAAACCTATTTTCGGTTTTCCGGAAACTCTCTATCGCACAGTACTTTCGTACTATGGATGCCAGGTCGGCGAAGCGTGTGATTTCACAACGGCGGACGGCGTTCAAGATTCCCCTGTCCGTGCAATTATTGCAAAAAATCGAGATTGTGTTTTCCTCTCGACAGTCCTTTATCCTGTCCATAACCAGGAGGAATCTAGCCCAGTAATGATGTAGTATTTCAGCTGGCTCTTGCCGGACTAGAGATACATCGCATATATCTGGACGGGTGGGCCTAATTGAGCCCGGGACCCTACCCATCTCAAGGCTCGAGGGCCGAGAAGTTTCTGAATTCGGAAGTTTGGAAAGTGGAACGTTGTCCAACGAGTCCGGTCCGATGCCTGACTTTAGGTTCAGCGCTTGATCGAAATCCGTCCCTCCGCGGGAATCCGGCATGGAGGGTTTGGTACCCCGGACACGACTAGTTTTCAATATAGGAGAAAGGTCGCCGCAATGTTCTTCTACCACCGTGATGTGGTGGGTAACCTGGGGAGAGTTAATCTCACTCAGATCGGTTTTAAGCCCGATCTGATTGTAGCCTGTAGCCACTCCCAGGGCGGCGATGTGATTTAAGAGCTAGTTTACGGACGAGAGCTCTGTTGGATCTAGCTGCTCGGCGAATTCCGAGTTGACGTGGAGATTGCTTTCGATGACCCGAGAGGTCATCATCGAAGCGGTGGCCAGACAGGCGGTCATAAGAAAACCGCCTAGCCGGATAGTTTGGCCGGCGGCCAAGGCTCCTTTGGCGAAGATACCGTCCTTGAAGACGGGAAGAGGCATCCTTCCTATCAGTGACGGCAGAGAGGAACTCTCAATGAAAGCACCAATGTCGGTGTCAAAACCGGCGGATCTCGGGTAGGGGGTCCCGAACTGTGCGTCTAGGCGGATGGTAACAGGAGACAAGGGACATGATGTTTTACCCAGGTTTGGGCCCTCTTGATGGAGGTAAAACCCTACGTCCTGCTTGATTGATATTGATAATGTGGATATTACAAGAGTAGATCTACCACGAGATCAAGGAGGCTAAACCCTAGAAGCTAGCCTATGGTATGATTGTTGTAATGGTTGTTGTTGTGTCCTACGGACTAAATCCATCCGGTTTATATAGACACCGGAGAGGGCTAGGGTTACATAGAGTCGGTTACAATGGTAGGAGATCTACATATCCGTATCGCCAAGGTTGCCTTCCACGCCAAGGAAAGTCCCATCCGGACACGGGACGAAGTCTTCAATCTTGTATCTTCATAGTCTTGGAGTCCGGTCGATGATGATAGTCCGGCTATCCGGACACCCCCTAGTCCAGGACTCCCTCAACTGTTAATAGATCTAGAAAGAATTTGTCCAAGAAACTTGATGACGCACTATGGGCCTATAGAACTGCATATAAGAATCCTATGGGTATGTCTCCGTATAAAATGGTTTATGGAAAAGCATGTCACTTACCTCTCGAACTTGAACATAAGGCATATTGGGCTATTAAAGAGCTCAATTATGATTTCAAACTTGCCGGTGAGAAGAGGTTATTTGATATTACCTCACTTGATGAATGGAGAACCCAAGCAAATGAGAATGCCAAACTATTTAAAGAAAAACTTAAAAGATGGCATGGCAAAAGGATACAAAAGCGTGAGTCTAGTGTAGGTGATTATGTGTTGGTATTCAACTCTCGTTTAAGATTTTTTGCAGGAAAACTTCTCTCTAAATGGGAAGGCCCTTACGTTATCGAGGAGGTCTATCGTTCTGGTGCCATAAAAATCAACAATTTCGAAGGCACAAATCCAAAGGTGGTGAACGGTCAAATAAACAAACATTATATCTCAGGTAATCCTCTAAATGTTGACACTAATATTATTGAAACCGTAACCCCGGAGGAATACATAAGGGACACTTTCCAGAATGTTTCAGACTTCAAAAAGGAATAGGTATGTGGTACGGTAAGTAAACCGACTCCAAAATAGTCCTAATAGCAATTTTTCTCTGTTTTGGAATATTTAATAATATAGGAAAATAAGAAGTAGTCTGGGAAGGACACGAGGCCTCCACGAGGGTGGAGGGCGCGCCCACCCTTACTGGGCGCGCCCCCTGCCTCGTGGGCACCTCGTGTGCCCTCCGGACTCAGTTTCCTTGACGATACTTCTTTTGGTCGGTAAAAATTCATTATATAATCTCCCAAAGGTTTTGACCGCCGTACCACACAAAAATTTTCTGTCTTTGTTTTGAGCTATTTTTCTGAGAGATCTAGAGCATCATGACAGCACCCTCCTCCAACAATGAAGACAAGGATGCTTGGCTATTGAAGATAGAGCTGAAGAGAGAAGAACCTGAGGAGATCAACAAGGATGAAGGGATCAAGAAGGCCATGGAGGATCAAGCTCCGGCGGCAGAAGAAGAAAATACCCCTCAACCTCTTCCTAACCTGTTTACCCCAACTGAGATTGAAGCTTTCAAGATGATTGAGTTGGCTCGCATACAAAACAAGTATCTCACACAGGAAAATATTTTGTTGAAGGATCATATCGTCACACTTAAGGGAATTATTCGCAAACTGGAAGAGCCTCTACGTTCGATGTGCGACCATCCATCATCATCACCACCTTCTTCACCAGCAAGGGAGACGTAATCACATGGGTATGGGCACTCTTGCCAAACTTGGGGGAGGTGCCCTGGTATCGTATCACCATCACACTCCTGTCTTTACTGTTTTACTTAGTTCGATCATTTTGGTAATATCTTGATATAGTAGAATAAATGTTTGGTATGAATTAGTTTTGAGTTTCGCTTTGTGACCCCTCTATGTAATCGAGTCCGTGAGCTATATATAATAAAGATTAGTGTTGAGTCAAGGGCTTTGCTATCTCGCTATGATCTTGAGGAAATAAAAAGAATAAAGGGAAATAAAAGAGTTCATATTGATCTTATGGATAGTGATGACTTCACACATAAAGAGTATGAGGTTTAAAAGTTGTTGAGAGTTGGGAAACATAGTTTTGGTCATCGTTGCAATTAGTAGGAAGTAATAAAGAAAGAGAGGTTTTCACATATAAATACACTATCATGGACATCTTTTATGATTGTGAGCACTCATTAAAGTATGACATGCTAAAAAGTTAATGTTGGACAAGGAAGACAACGTAATGGGTTATGTTTTCTCACATCTCAGTTAAAGTATATTGTCATGGATCGTCCAACATGTTGAGCTTGCCTTTCCCCCTCATGCTAGCCAAATTCCTTGCACCAAGTAGAGATACTACTTGTGCTTCCAAATATCCTTAAATCCAGTTTTGCCATGAGAGTCCACCATACCTACCTATGGATTGAGTAAGATCCTTCAAGTAAGTTTTCATGTTGCAAGCAATAAAAATTGCTTTCTAAATATGTATGACTTATTAGGGCGGAGAAAATAAGCTTTATACGATCGTGTGATATGGAAGTAATAAAAGCGACAGACTGCATAATAAAGGTTCATATCACAAGTGGCAATATAAAGTGGCGTTCTTTTGCATTAAGATTTTGTGCATCCAACCCAAAAAGCACATGACAACCTATGCTTCCCTCTGTGAAGGGTCTACCTTTTACTTTATGTATTTTACATTATGCAAGAGTCAAGGTGATCATCACCCTTCCCCTTTTCATTTTATCCTTTTGGCAAGCACCTCATGTTGGAAAGATCCTGATATATATATATCCAATTGGATGTAAGTTACCATGAACTATTATTGTTGACATTACTCTTGAGGTAAGACGTTGGGAGGCACCACTATAATCCCCTATCTTTCTCTATGTCCGATTAAAACTCCAGAACCATAACTATTGCGTGAGTGTTAGCAATTGTAGAAGACTAAATGATAGTTGAGTATGTGGACTTGCTGAAAAGCTCTATTCTTGACTCCTTCCGATGTTGTGATAAAATTGCAATTGCTTCAATGACTGAGATTATAGTTTGTTAGTTCACGATGAAGTTTTTTATTCATACTTGATATTGTGAATAGATTGTTACTTGAGCATAAGAAATCATATGACAAAATATATATATATATATATGTTGCTGTTATAAGAATGATCATGATGCCCTCATGTTCGTATTTTTTTTATCGACATCTCTATCTCTAAACATGTGGACATACTTTTCGATATCGGCTTCCGCTTGAGGACAAGCGAGGTCTAAGCTTGGGGGAGTTGATATGTCCATTTTGCATCATGCTTTTATATCGACATTTATTGCATTATGGGCTGTTATTACACGTTATGTCACAATACTTATGGCTATTCTATCTTATTTTACAAGGTTTTACATGAAGAGGGAGAATACTGGCAGTTGGGACTCTGGGCTGGAAAAGGAGCAAATATTGGAGACCTATTCTGCATAGCTCCAAAAGTCCTGAAACTCCACGAATGTCATTTTTGGAATTAATCAGAATTATTGAGTGAAAGAAGTACCAGAGGGGGTCCACACCCTGGCCACGAGGGTGGGGGCGCGCCCACCCCTACTAGGTGCGCCCCCTGCCTCGTGGGCCCCCTGGTGGCCCTTCGGTGCCCATCTTCTACTATGTGAAGTCTTTTACCCTAGAAAAAATCATAAGCAAGATTACGGGACGAAACTCGGCCGCCACGAGGCGGAACCTTGGCGGAACCAATCTAGGGCTCCGACGGAGCTGTTCTGCCGGGGAAACTTCCCTCCGGGAGGGGGAAATCATCACCATCGTCTTCACCAACGATCATCTCATCAGGAGGGGGTCAATCTCCATCAACATCTTCACCAGCACCATCTCCTCTCAAACCCTAGTTCATCTCTTGTATCCAATATTTGTATCCAAACCTCAGATTGGTACTTGTGGGTTGCTAGTAGTGTTGATTACTCCTTGTAGTTGATGCTAGTTGGTGTATTTGGTGGAAGATCATATGTTCAGATCCTTAATGCATATTAATACCCCTCTGATTATGAACATGAATATGCTTTGTGAGTAGTTACGTTTGTTCCTGAGGACATTGGTGAGGTCTTGCTATTAGTAGTCATGTGAATTTGGTATTCGTTCGATATTTTGATGAGATGTATGTTGTCTCTCCTCTAGCGGTGTTATGTGAACGTCGACTACATGACACTTAACCATTATGTGGGCCTAGAGGAAGGCATTGGGGAGTAATAAGTAGATGATGGGTTGCTAGAGTGACAGAAGCTTACACCCTAGTTTATGCGTTGCTTCGTAAGGGGTTGATTTGGGTCCACTTGTTTCATGCTATGGTTAGATTTACCTTAATACTTCTTTTGTAGTTGCGGATGCTTGCAATAGGGGTTAATAATAAGTGGGATGCTTGTCCAAGAAAGGGCACCACCCAAGCACCGGTCCACCCACATATCAAATTATCAAAGTAACGAACACGAATCATATGAGCGTGATGAAAACTAGCTTGATGATAATTCCCATGTGTCCTCGGGAGCGCTTTACTCATTATAATAATTTGTCCAGGCTTGTCCTTTGCTACAAAAAGGATTGGGCCACCTTGCTGCACCTTATTTACTTTCATTGCTTGTTACCCGTTACAAATTATCTTATCACAAAACTATCTGTTACCTACAATTTCAGTGCTTGCAGAGAATACCTTACTGAAAACCTCTTGTCATTTCCTTCTGCTCCTTGTTGGGTTCGACACTCTTACTTACCGAAGGGACTACGATAGATCCCCTACACTTGTGGGTCATCAGGGGACAGCCAAGGAGGTCAAATGGCACTCTGAACTATTGGTGGAGGATGTAGGCGCGATTGAGGTGGGATGGGTGCCGATGCCAGTGTACACTGATAATGGGAGTATCGAGGGAGGTTCCGGTGGCAAGAAGGATAGTGGCAGGACGAGGGGAGGGCATGAGCAGGAGGGGTCATCCAAATCTATCGAGCAAGACCAATGGAAGGGCTGCTCTGGACTGAGGATAAGCATAGGTTTGTACCTGCCTCCTTCTTTTCCATGCACTAGAAAGATATATTGCTGCTCTGGATGCTTGATTGCTTGCTTCCGAAGATTAATCTATGCAATCATCATGTGGTATAGGGTGGATATTGAAAATATGATGCTCAAGTAGTTTAGCTACTCTCATGGCACTCGGGTGGGAATACGTCAATAGAGCATCTTTTTGTGTGTATTAGGAAAATAATGTTATTACCTCTGTTTCCGTTGACGAGAAAGTTGCACCGGTGCTCTAGATGATTGATTGGTTGCTTCAGATGCTTAATCCGTGTAAACATCATATACTACCGGGTTGGATATTGAAAATCTGATACTTAAGTAGTTTACCTTGTCTCATGCCACTGGGTGTGAATATGTTAGTAGACCTTCCATTTGTGTCTATTGGGAGATAAATGCTCTTACCTTTGTTTTCGTTGACCAGAAAGTTGTGCTCGTGCTCTAGATGCTAGATTGGTAGCTTTAGATGATTGATATTTGTAAATGTCATATGGTATTAGGGAGGCTATTGCAATTCTTGTGCTCATCTAGTTTACCTACTCTCATGGCACTCAGGTGTGAATACGTCAAAAGATCATGTTTAGTGTGTATTGAGAAATAAATGTTATTGCCTTCGTTTCTGTTGATGAGAAAGTTGCACCGGTGCTCTAGGTGATTGATTGGTTGGCTCGGATGATTGATCAGTGTAATCATCATATGGTGTTAGGGAGGATATTGCAAATCTCATGCTCATGTTGTTTACCTACTCTCACGGCACAATCATGTGAATACATTAGTGGAAATATTGAACTGGACAAACTACTGCCCTTGAATTCAAAGCACAGGGGGTGCCTATACTTGGTAGTTTATGATGAGGATGTGGTGTCATGTAGACAACGGCCTACACATCATGATCTATCTTGAGTAATTCCAGTCTGAGAAACAACACAATGTCAACTACGATGATTGTAAAATGTGTAACTTACATTTTTCTAGAATGTGTAGCAGGTGAAAGAGGTGAGAGTGCAGTTTGCACTTTTCATTGAATGGAAATTGCATTTATCTTAACAACGAGACAGGAAAGCATGCATATCTTGGTTTGAATGAAATATATCGGTTAAACTTAGGTTAGAGGAGTATGAAAATAACACTCATTAGTCAATAGCACCCGTATTTGGAAATTAGGGATATGCTCTACATGGAAATTTTTTTCTACATGGAGGCTTGAGCATATTTTGAGCTCCATTGTCTCACCTTAAATCCGTTCATTGCGCAATTCGGAGCAGTATTACTTAGCTATTAGATTGACTGGTGGGTTGTGTTGGCTAGGTGCTAAAAGATCATTGCTATTTTATTAGTGATTACGCTGACCCATTTGTTTAATGATCGTAATGTGCTGTCTATTTTGAAATTTTTCTCTTTAAATGTGCCACTGCTGCATTCCATTTTAGACTAGATATGTGTAGGTTTGAAGATTGTCTTAGTTTGTCTTGGTGGCGCCCGTAAATCTGCTCCTCCACTCCCCCACCTATCTTACTGAAACCCCCAATTTTGAATACCCTAAACCCACAGCATCAAGCCCCCTCCCACCTCTCATCCCATATCTAGCCTCCGCAATCCTAAGGAAACTATAAACCCTATTGTCACTCAGTAAATCTTGTAAAGCTATCTAGTTTGGAAATTTGCTTTGTAAATGTGATGCGTATATTTTGATAATTTCCTCTTTAAAAGTGTTGTTGCCACTACTGCTGCTTTCCATTTGAGAATGTACGCCCGTAGGTTTGACATTTGTCATAGTTTGTCCCCCTGGCGCTTTCTCTTATCAAAAGGGCCCAATTATCAGCCTAAACCTGCTGCAATTCCTAGTCCCTTGCGCCTCTACTTAGCACATATCTGGCCACCGCAATCTTGCGAAACCTCTGACCCCTATTGTCGCCCCACCAATCATGTAGAGTTGTTTAGTTTTTTCTCTTTCTTCTTCGGAGCCAGGGAACAAGTCGGCTATGGTGACTGAGGAGGGGTCCTGGTCTAAAGGGTGGATGTGGAAGTAGGACATGGTGTTAGAGAAAGCTCTGGTGTCGGTGGATCTCCAAGACTATGAGGCCGTCTGGAAAAACATAGCCGATCCTCAAGTGCATGCAAACCTATGCTCCTCCTCAGTCCAGATTGTTTTCTTCCAATGATTAATCTATGCAATCATAATGTGGATGCAAACCTATACTTGGTAGTTTATGATGAGGATGCAGTGTTCATGTCAATTACTGCCTACATCTTCATGCTCCATCTTGAGTCATTCCAGTCCAAGAAACTACACAATGTCAACTACAATCATTGTAAAATGTGTAGCTTACACTTTTCTAGAATGTGTAGCGGGTGAAAGAGGTGAGAGTGCCATTTGCACATTTCATTGAATGGAAATTGCATTTATCTTAACAACAAGATAGGAAAGCGTGGATATCTCGGTTTGAATGAAATATATCGGTTTAATCTTAGGTTAGAGGAGTATGAAAATAACACTCATTAGTGAATAGCACCCGTATTTGGAAATTAGGGTTATCTCTACATGGAATTTTATTGTATACATGGAGGCATGAGCATATTTTGAGCTCCATTGTCTCACCTTAAATCCATTCATTGAGAAATTATGAGTGGTATTACTTAGCTGATAGATTGATTGGTGGGTTGTGTTGGCTAGGTGCTAAAATATCGCTACTATTTGATTGGTGATTATGCAGCCCCACTCGTTTATTGGTCGTAATGTGATGTGTAGTTTGAAAATTTTCTCTTTAAATGTGCTACTGCTTCTTTCCATTTGAGACTGGACTAGTGTAGGTTTGAATAATGTCGTAGCTTGTCCTGCTGGCGCCCATAAATCTGCTCCTCCACTCCCCCACATGTCTTACCGAAACCCCCAATTTAATACCCTAAACCCACATCAATTCGAGCCCCCTCCCACCTATCATCCCATATCAAGCCTCCACAATCCTAAGGAACCTATGATTCCTATTGTCGCTTGGTCAATCATGTAGAGCTATCTTGTTTGGACATTTGCTGTATAAATGTGCTGAGTATATTTTGATAATTTGTTGTTTAATGTGCTGTTGGCACTGATGTTGCTTTCCATTTCAGAATGGACGCCTGTAAGTTTGACAGTTTGTCATAGTTTGTCCCACTGGCGCCCGTAAATCTACCCTTCCACTACCATTCCCTCTTTCTCTTATCAAAGGTCCCAATTATGAGCCTAAACCCGCAATAATTCCTAGTACCTCGCCCCTCTACTTAGCCCATATCTGGCCACCGCAATCTTGCGGAACCTCTGACCCCTACTGTCTCCCAACCAATCATGTAGAGTTGTTTAGTTTTTTCTCTTTCTTCTTTGATGCCAGGGAACAAGTCGGCCATGGTGACTAAGGAGGGGTCCTGGTCTAAAGGGTGGATGTGGGAGTAGGACATGGTGTTCGAGAAAGCTCTAGTGTTGGCGGATCTCCAAGACTATGAGGCCGTCTGGAAAAACATAGCCGATCCTCAAATGCATGCAAACCTATGCTCCTCCTCAGTCCAGATTGTTTTCTTCCAATGATTAATCTATGCAATCATAATGTGGATGCAAACCTATACTTGGTAGTTTATGATGAGGATGCGGTGTTCATGTCAATAGTTGCCTACATCTTCATGATCCATCTTGAGTCATTACAGTCCAAGAAACTACACAATGTCAACTTCAATCATTGTAAAATGTGTAACTTACACTTTTTTAGAATGTGTAGCAGGTGAAAGAGGTGAGAGTGCAATTTGCACTTTTCATTGAATGGAAATTACATTTATCTTACCAACAAGATAGGAAAGCGTGGATATCTCGGTTTGAATGAAATATATCGGTTTAATCTTAGGTTAGAGGAGTATGAAAATAACACTCTCTAGAGAATGCACCCATATTTGGAAATTAGGTTATGCTCTACATGGAATTTTATTGACTACATGGAGGAATGAGCATATTTTGAGCTCCATTGTCTCACCTTAAATCCGTTCATTGGGAAATTATGAGTGGTATTACTTAGCTGATAGATGGATTGGTGGGTTGTGTTGGCTAGGTGCTAAAACATCGCTGCTATTTGATTGGTGATTATGCAGACCCACTCATTTATTGGTCGTAATGTGATGTGTATTTTGAAAATCTGCTCTTCAAATCTGCTACTGCTTCTTTCCATTTGAGACTGGACTAGTGTAGGTTTGAATAATGTCGTAGCTTGTCCTACTGGTGCCCATAAATCTGCTCCTCCACTCCCCCACCTGTCTTACCGAAACCCCCCAATTTAATACCCTAAAGCCACATCAATTCGAACCCCCTCCCACCTCTCATCCCATATCAAGCCTCCAAAATCCTAAGGAACCTATGATTCCTATTGTCGCCTGGTAAGTCATGCAGAGCTATCTAGTTTGGAAATTTGCTGTGTAAATGTGCTGAGTATATTTTGATAATTTGTTGTTTAATGTGCTGCTGGCACTCATTTTGCTTTCCATTTGAGAATAGACGCCTAGAAGTTTGACATTTTGTCATAGTTTGTCCCGTTGGCGCCTGTAAATCTACCCTTCCATTACCATTCCCTCTTTCTCTTATCAAAGGGCCCAATTATCATCCTAAACCTGCAATAATTCCTAGTCCCTCACCCCTCTACTTAGCCCATATCTGGCCACCGGAATCTCTGACCCCTATTGTCATCCAACCAATCTTGTAGAGTTGTTTACTTTTTTCTCTTTCTTCTTTGGGTCCAGGGAACAAGTCGGCCATGTTGACTGAGGAGGTGTCCTGGTCAAAAGGGTGGATGTGGGAGTAGGACATGGTGTTTGAGAAAGCTCTGGTGTCGGTGGATCTCCAAGACTATGAGGCCGTTTGGAAAAACATAGCCTATCCTCAAGTGCATGCAAACCTATGCTCATCCTCAGTCCCGATTGTTTTCTTCCAATGATTAATCTATGCAATCATAATTTGGATGCAAACCTATACTTTGTAGTTTCTGATGAGGATGCGATGTTCATGTCAATAGTTGCCTACATCTTCATGATCCATCTTGAGTCATTCCAGTCCAAGAAACTACACAATGTCAACTACAATCATTGTAAAATGTGTAACTTACACTTTTCTAGAATGTGTAGCAGGTGAAAGAGGTGAGAGTGCAATTTGCACTTTTCATTGAATGGAAATTGTATCAATCTTAACAATGAGATAGGAAAGCGTGGATATCTCGGTTTGAATGAAATATATCGGTTTACTCTTAGGTTAGAGGAGTATGAAAATAACACTCATTAGTGAATAGCACCCGTATTTGGAAATTAGGGTTATGCTCTACATGCAATTTTCTTGTCTACATGGAGGCATGAGCATATTTTGAGCTCCATTGTCTCACCTTAAATCCGTTCATTGAGAAATTATGTGTGGTATTAATTAGCTGTTAGATTGATTGGTGGGTTGTGTTGGCTAGGTGCTAAAACATCGCTGCTGTTAGATTGGTGATTATGCAGACCCACTCGTGTATTGGTCGTAATGTGATGTGTATTCTGAATATTTGCTCTTCAAATGTGCTACTGCTTCTTTCCATTTGAGACTGGACTAGTGTAGGTTTGAATAATGTTGTAGCTTGTCCTGCTGGCGCCCATAAATCTGCTCCTCCACTCCCCCACATGTCTTACCGAAACCCGCCAGTTTAATACCCTAAACCCACATCAATTCTAGCCCCCTCCCACCTCTCATCCCATATCAAGCCTCCGCAATCCTAAGGAACCTACGATTCCTATTGTCGCTTGGTAAATCATTTAGAGCTATCTAGTTTGGAAATTTTGCTGTGTAAATGTGTTGAGTATATTTTGATAATTTGTTGTTTAATATGCTGCTGGCACTGATGTTGCTTTCCATTTGAGAATGGACGCTTGTAAGTTTCACATTTTGTCATAGTTTGTCCAGTTGGCACCTGTAAATCTACCCTTCAAATACCATTCCCTCTTTCTCTTCTCAAATGGCCCAATTATCAGCCTAAACCCGTGATAATTCCTAGTCCCTCGCCCCTCTACTTAGCCCATATCTGGCCACCACAATCTTACGGAACCTCTGACCCCTATTGTCACCCAATCAATCTTTTAGAGTTGTTTAGTTTTTTCTCTTTCTTCATCGGGGCCAGGGAACAAGTCGGCCATGGTGACTGAGGATGGATCCTGGTCTAAAGGGTGGATGTGGGAGTAGGACATGGTGTTCGAGAAACCTCTAGTGTTGGTGGATCTCCAAGACTATGAGGCCGTCTAGAAAAACATAGCCGATACTCAAGTGCATGCAAACCTATGCTCATCCTCAGTCCAGATTATTTTCTACCAATGATTAATCTATGCAATCATAATGTGGATGCAAACCTATACTTGGTAGTTTATGATCAGGATGTTGTGTTCATGTCAATAGTTGCCTACATCCTCATGATCCATCTTGAGTCGTTCCAGTCCAAGAAACTACACAATGTCAACTACAATCATTGTAAAACATGTAACTTACATGTTTCTAGAATGTGTAGCAGGTGAAAGAGGTGATGGTGCAATTTGCACTTTTCATTGAATGGAAATTGCATTTATCGTCACCACGAGATAGGAGAGCGTGGATATCTCGGTTTGAATGAAATATATTGGTTTAATCTTAGGTTAGAGGAGTATGAAAATAACAATCATTAGTGAATAGCACCCGTATTTGGAAATTAGGGTTATGCTCTAGATGCAATTTTACTGTCTACATGGAGGCATGAGCATATTTTGAGCTCCATTGTCCGACCTTAAAGCCGTTCATTGAGAAATTATGAATGGTATTACTTAGCTGATAGATTGATTGGTGGGTTGTGTTGGCTAGGTGCTAAAACATCGCTGCTATTTGATTGGTGATTATGCAGACCCACTCATTTATTGGTCGTAATGTGATGTGTATTTCGAAAATTTGCTCTTCAAATCTGCTACTGCTTCTTTCCATTTGAGACTGGACTAGTGTAGGTTTGAATAATGTCGTAGCTTGTCCTGATGGCGCCCATAAATCTACTCCTCCACTCCCCCACCTGTCTTACCGAAACCCCCCAATTAAATACCCTAAAGCCACATCAATTCGAGCCCCCTCCCACCTCTCATCCCATATAAAGCCTCCGAAATCCTAAGGAACCTATGATTCCTATTGTCGCCTGGTAAATCATGTAGAGCTATCTAGTTTGGAAATTTGCTGTGTAAATGTGCTGAGTATATTTTGATAATTTGTTGTTTAATGTGCTGCTGGCACTGATTTTGCTTTCCATTTGAGAATAGACGCCTGTAAGTTTGACATTTTGTCATAGTTTGTCCCGTTGGCGCCTGTAAATCTACCCTTCCACAACCATTCCCTCTTTCTCTTATCAAAGGGCCCAATTATCATCCTAAACCCACAATAATTCCTAGTCCCTCGCCCCTCTACTTAGCCCATATCTGGCCACCGGAATCTCGGACCCCTATTGTCATCCAACCAATCTTGTAGAGTTGTTTACTTTTTTCTCTTTCTTCTTTGGGTCCAGGGAACAAGTCGGCCATGTTGACTGAGGAGGGGTCCTAGTCAAAAGGGTGGATGTGGGAGTAGGACATGGTGTTCGAGAAAGCTCTAGTGTCGGTGGATCTACAAGACTATGAGGTCGTCTGGATAAACATAGCCGATCCTCAAGTGCATGCAAACCTATGCTCATCCTCAGTCCAGATTGTTTTCTTCCAATGATTAATCTATGCAATCATAATTTGGATCCAAACCTATACTTTGTAGTTTCTGATGAGGATGCGGTGTTCATGTAAATAGTTGCCTACATCTTCATAATCCATATTGAGTCATTCCAGTCCAAGAAACTACACAATGTCAACTACAATCATTGTAAAATGTGTAACTTACACTTTTCTAGAATGTGTAGCAGGTGAAAGAGGTGAGAGTGCAATTTGCACTTTTTATTGAATGGAAACTGCATTTATCTTAACAACGAGATAGGAAAGCGTGGATATCTCGGTTTGAATGAAGTATATCGGTTTACTCTTAGGTTAGAGGAGTATGAAAATAACACTCATTAGTGAATAGCACCCGTATTTGGAAATGAGGATTATGCTCTACATGCAATTTTCTTGTCTACATGGAGGCATGAGCATATTTTGAGCTCCATTGTCTCACCTTAAATCCGTTCATTGAGAAATTATGTGTGGTATTAGTTAGCTGTTAGATTGATTGGTGGGTTGTGTTGGCTAGGTGCTAAAACATCACTGCTGTTTGATTGGTGATTATGCAGACCCACTCATTTATTGGTCGTAATGTGATGTGTATTCTAAATATTTGCTCTTCAAATGTGCTACTGCTTCTTTCCATTTGAGACTGGACTAGTGTAGGTTTGAATAATGTTGTAGCTTGTCCTGCTGGCGCCCATAAATCTGCTCCTCCAATCCCCCACATGTCTTACCGAAACCCGCCAGTTTAATACCCTAAACCCACATCAATTCTAGCCCCCTCCGACCTCTCATCCCATATCAAGCCTCCGCAATCCTAAGGAACCTATGATTCCTATTGCCGCTTGGTAAATCATTTAGAGCTATCTAGTTTGGAAATTTGCTGTGTAAATGTGTTGAGTATATTTTGATAATTTGTTGTTTAATGCGCTGCTAGCACTGATGTTGCTTTCCATTTGAGAATGGACGCCTGTAAGTTTCACATTTTGTCATAGTTTGTCCCGTTGGCGCCTGTAAATCTACCCTTCAAATACCATTCCCTCTTTCTCTTCTCAAATGGCCCAATTATCAGCCTAAACCCGTGATAATTCCTAGTCCCTCGCCCCTCTACTTACCCCATATCTGGCCACCGCAATCTTACGGAACCTCTGACCCCTATTGTCGCCCAATCAATCTTTTAGAGTTTTTTAGTTTTTTCTCTTTCTTCTTCGGGGCCAGGGAACAAGTCGGCCGTGGTGACTGAGGATGGGTCCTGCTCTAAAGGGTGGATGTGGGAGTAGGACATGGTGTTCGAGAAACCTCTAGTGTTGGTGGATCTCCAAGACTATGAGGCCGTCTAGAAAAACATAGCCGATCCTCAAGTGCATGCAAACCTATGCTCATCCTCAGTCCAGATTATTTTCTACCAATGATTAATCTATGCAATCATAATGTGGATGCAAACCTATACTTGGTAGTTTACGATCAGGATGTTGTGTTCATGTCAATAGTTGCCTACATCTTCATGATCCATCTTGAGTCGTTCCAGTCCAAGAAACTACACAATGTCAACTACAGTCATTGTAAAATGTGTAACTTACATGTTTCTAGAATGTGTAGAAGGTGAAAGAGGTGATAGTGCAATTTGCACTTTTCATTGAATGGAAGTTGCATTTATCTTCACAACGACATAGGAGAGCGTGGATATCTCGGTTTGAATGAAATATATCGGTTTAGTCTTAGCTTAGAGGAGTATGAAAATAACAATCATTACTAAATAGCACCCGTATTTGGAAATTAGGGTTATGATCTACATGCAATTTTACTGTCTACATGGAGGCATGAGCATATTTTGAGCTCCATTGTCCGACCTTAAAGCCGTTCATTGAGAACTTATGAGTGGTATTACTTAGCTGATAGATTGATTGGTGAGTTGTGTTGGCTAGGTGCTAAAACATCACTTCTATTTGATTGGTGATTATGCACACCCACTAATTTATTGGTCGTAATGTGATGTGTATTTCGAAAATTTGCTCTTCAAATCTGCTACTGCTTCTTTCCATTTGAGACTGGACTAGTGTAGGTCTGAATAATGTCGTAGCTTGTCCTGGTGGTGCTCATAAATCTGCTCCTCCACTCCCCCACCTGTCTTACCCAAACCCCCCAATTTAATACCCTAAAGCCACATCAATTCGAGCCCCCTCCCACCTCTCATCCCATATCAAGCCTCTGAAATCCTAAGGCACCTATGATTCCTATTGTTGCCTGGTAAATCATGCAGAGCTATCTAGTTTGGAAATTTGCTGTGTAAATGTGCTGAGTATATTTTGATAATTTGTTGTTTAATGTGCTGCTGGCACTGATGTTGCTTTCCATTTGAGAATAGACGCCTATAAGTTTGACATTTTGTCATAGTTTGTCCCGTTGGCGCCTGTAAATCTACCCTTCCACTACCATTCCCTCTTTCTCTTATCAAAGGGCCCAATTATCATCCTAAACCCGCAATAATACCTAGTCCCTCGCCCCTCTACTTAGGCAATATCTGGCCACCGGAATCTCTGACCCCTATTGTCATCCAACCAATCTCGTAGAGTTGTTTACTTTTTTTTCTTTCTTCTTTGGGTCCAGGGAACAAGTCGGCCATGTTGACCGAGGAGGGGTCCTGGTAAAAAGGGTGGATGTGGGAGTAGGACATGGTGTTCGAGAAAGCTCTAGTGTCGGTGGATCTCCAAGACTATGAGGCCGTCTAGAAAAACATAGCCGATCCTCAAGTGCATGCAAACCTATGCTCATCCTCAGTCCAGATTGTTTTCTTCCAATGATTAATCTATGCAATCATAATTTGGATGCAAACCTATACTTTGTAGTTTCTGATGAGGATGCGGTGTTCATGTCAATAGTTGCCTACATCTTCATGATCCATCTTGAGTCATTCCAGTCCAAGAAACTACACAATGTCAACTACAATCATTGTAAAATGTGTAACTTACACTTCTCTAGAATGTGTAGCAGGTGAAAGAGGTGAGAGTGCAATTTGCACTTTTCATTGAATGGAAATTGCATTTATCTTAACAACGAGATAGGAAAGCGTGGATATCTCGGTTTGAATGAAATATATCGGTTTACTCTTAGGTTAGAGGAGTATGAAAATAACACTCATTAGTGAATAGCACCCGTATTTGGAAATTAGGGTTATGCTCTACATGCAATTTTCTTGTCTACATGGAGGCATGAGCATATTTTGAGCTCCATTGTCTCACCTTAAATCCATTCATTGAGAAATTATGTGTGGTATTAGTTAGCTGTTAGATTGATTGGTGGGTTGTGTTGGCTAGGTGCTAAAACATCGTTGTTGTTTGATTGGTGATTATGCAGACCCACTCGTTTATTGGTCGTAATGTGATGTGTATTCTGAATATTTGCTCTTCAAATGTGCTACTGCTTCTTTCCATTTGAGACTGGACTAGTGTAGGTTTGAATAATGTTGTAGCTTGTCCTGCTGGCGCCCATAAATCTGCTCCTCCACTCCCCCACATGTCTTACCGAAACCCGATAGTTTAATACCCTAAACCCACATCAATTCTAGCCCCCTCCCACCTCTCATCCGATATCAAGCCTCCGCAATCCTAAGGAACCTATGATTCCTATTATCGCTTGGTAAATCATTTAGAGCTATCTAGTTTGGAAATTTGCTGTGTAAATGTGTTGAGTATATTTTGATAATTTGTTGTTTAATGTGCTGCTGGCACTGATGTTGCTTTCCATTTGAGAATGGACGCCTGTAAGTTTCACATTTTGTCATAGTTTGTCCCGTTGGCGCCTGTAAATCTACCCTTCAAATACCATTCCCTCTTTCTCTTCTCAAATGGCCCAATTATCAGCCTAAACCCGTGATAATTCCTAGTCCCTCGCCCCTCTACTTAGCCCATATCTGGCCACCGCAATCTTACGGAACCTCTGACCCCTATTGTCGCCCAATCAATCTTTTAGAGTTGTTTAGTTTTTTCTCTTTCTTCATCGGGGCCAGAGAACAAGTCGGCCATGGTGACTGAGGATGGGTCCTGGTCTAAAGGGTGGATGTGGGAGTAGGACATGGTGTTCGAGAAACCTCTAGTGTTGGTGGATCTCCAAGACTATGAGGTCGTCTAGAAAAACATAGCCGATACTCAAGTGCATGCAAACCTATGCTCATCCTCAGTCCAGATTATTTTCTACCAATGATTAATCTATGCAATCATAATGTGGATGCAAACCTATACTTGGTAGTTTATGATCAGGATGTTGTGTTCATGTCAATAGTTGCCTACATCCTCATGATCCATCTTGAGTCGTTCCAGTCCAAGAAACTACACAATGTCAACTACAATCATTGTAAAACATGTAACTTACATGTTTCTAGAATGTGTAGCAGGTGAAAGAGGTGATGGTGCAATTTGCACTTTTCATTGAATGGAAATTGCATTTATCGTCACAACGAGATAGGAGAGCGTGGATATCTCGGTTTGAATGAAATATATCGATTTAATCTTAGGTTAGAGTAGTATGAAAATAACAATCATTACTGAATAGCACCCGTATTTGGAAATTAGGGTTATGCTCTACATGCAATTTTACTGTCTAGATGGAGGCATGAGCATATTTTGAGCTCCATTGTCCGACCTTAAAGCCGTTCATTGAGAAATTATGAATGGTATTACTTAGCTGATAGATTGATTGGTGGGTTGTGTTGGCTAGGTGCTGAAACATCGCTGCTATTTGATTGGTGATTATGCAGACCCACTCATTTATTGGTCGTAATGTGATGTGTATTTCGAAAATTTGCTCTTCAAATCTGCTACTGCTTCTTTCGATTTGAGACTGGACTAGTGTAGGTTTGAATAATGTCGCAGCTTGTCCTGATGGCGCCCATAAATCTGCTCCACCACTCCCCCACCTGTCTTACCGAAACCCCCCAATTAAATACCCTAAAGCCACATCAATTCGAGCCCCCTCCCACCTCTCATCCCATATAAAGCCTATGAAATCCTAAGGAACCTATGATTCCTATTGTTGTCTGGTAAATCATGCAGAGCTATCTAGTTTGGAAATTTGCTGTGTAAATGTGCTGAGTATATTTTGATAATTTTTTGTTTAATGTGCTGCTGGCACTGATTTTGCTTTCCATTTGAGAATAGACGCCTGTAAGTTTGACATTTTCTCATAGTTTGTCCCGTTGGCGCCTGTAAATCTACCCTTCCACAATCATTCCCTCTTTCTCTTATCAAAGGGCCCAATTATCATCCTAAACCCGCAATAATTCCTAGTCCCTCGCCCCTCTACTTAGCCCATATCTGGCCACCGGAATCTTTGACCCCTATTGTCATCCAACCAATCTTGTAGAGTTGTTTACTTTTTTCTCTTTCTTCTTTGGGTCCAGGGAACAATTCGGCCATGTTGACTGAGGAGGGGTCCTGGTCAAAATGGTGGATGTGGGAGTAGGACATGGTGTTCGAGAAAGCTCTAGTGTCGGTGGATCTCCAAGACTATGAGGCCGTCTCGAAAAACATAGCCGATCATCAAGTGCATGCAAACCTATGCTCATCCTCAATCCAGATTGTTTTCTTCCAATGATTAATCTATGCAATCATAACTTCGATCCAAACCTATACTTTGTAGTTTCTGATGAGGATGCGGTGTTCATGTCAATAGTTGCCTAGATCTTCATAATCCATCTTGAGTCATTCCAGTCCAAGAAACTACACAATGTCAACTACAATCATTGTAAAATGTGTAACTTACACTTTTCTAGAATGTGTAGCAGGTGAAGGAGGTGAGAGTGCAATTTGCACTTTTTATTGAATGGAAATTGCATTTATCTTAACAACAAGATAGGAAAGCGTGGATAACTCGGTTTGAATGAAATCTATCGGTTTACTCTTAGGTTAGAGGAGTATGAAAATAGCACTCATTAGTGAATAGCACCCATATTTGGAAATTAGGGTTATGCTCTACATGCAATTTTCTTGTCTACATGGAGGCATGAGCATATTTTGAGCTCCATTGTCTCACATTAAATCCGTTCATTGAGAAATTATGTGTGGTATTAGTTAGCTGTTAGATTGATCGGTGGGTTGTGTTGGCTAGGTGCTAAAACATCGCTGCTGTTTGATTGGTGATTATGCAGACCCACTCGTTTATTGGTCGTAATGTGATGTGTATTCTAAATATTTCTCTTCAAATGTGCTACTGCTTCTTTCCATTTGAGACTGGACTAGTGTAGGTTTGAATAATGTTGTAGCTTGTCCTGCTGGCGCCCATAAATCTGCTCCTCCACTCCCCCACATGTCTTACCGAAACCCGCCAGTTTAATACCCTAAACCCACATCAATTCTAGCCCCCTCCCACCTCTCAGCCCATATCAAGCCTCCGCAATCCTAAGGAACCTATGATTCCTATTGTCGCTTGGTAAATCATTTAGAGCTATCTAGTTTGGAAATTTGCTGTGTAAATGTGTTGAGTATATTTTGATAATTTCTTGTTTAATGCGCTGCTGGCACTGATGTTGCTTTCCATTTGAGAATGGACGCCTGTAAGTTTCACATTTTGTCATAGTTTGTCCCGTTGGAACCTGTAAATCTACCCTTCAAATACCATTCCCTATTTCTCTTCTCAAATGGCCCAATTATCAGCCTAAACCCGTGATAATTCCTAGTCCCTCGCCCTTCTACTTAGCCCATATCTGGCCACCGCAATCTTACGGAACCTCTGACCCCTATTGTCGCCCAATCAATCTTTTAGAGTTGTTTAGTTTTTTCTCTTTCTTCTTCGGGGCCAAGGAACAAGTCGGCCATGGTGACTGAGGATGGGTCCTGGTCTAAAGGGTGGATGTGGGAGTAGGACATGGTGTTCGAGAAACCTCTAGTGTTGGTGGATCTCCAAGACTATGAGGCCGTCTACAAAAACATAGCCGATCCTCAAGTGCATGCAAACCTATGCTCATCCTCAGTCCAGATTATTTTCTGCCAATGTTTAATCTATGCAATCATAACGTGGATGCAAACCTATACTTGGTAGTTTATGATCAGGATGTTGTGTTCATGTCAATAGTTGCCTACATCTTCATGATCCATCTTGAGTCGTTCCAGTCCAAGAAACTACACAATGTCAACTACAGTCATTGTAAATTGTGTAACTTACATGTTTCTAGAATGTGTAGAAGCTGAAAGAGGTGATAGTGCAATTTGCACTTTTCATTGAATGGAAGTTGCATTTATCTTCACAACGACATAGGAGAGCGTGGATATCTCGGTTTGAATGAAATATAACGGTTTAGTCTTAGCTTAGAGGAGTATGAAAATAACAATCATTACTAAATAGCACCCGTATTTGGAAATTAGGGTTATGATCTACATGCAATTTTACTGTCTACATGGAGGCATGAGCATATTTTGAGCTCCATTGTCCGACCTTAAAGCCGTTCATTGAGAACTTATGAGTGGTATTACTTAGCTGATAGATTGATTGGTGGGTTGTGTTGGCTAGGTGCTAAAATATCACTGCTATTTGATTGGTGATTATGCAAACCCACTAATTAATTGGTCGTAATGTGATGTGTATTTCGAAAATTTGCTCTTCAAATCTGCTACTGCTTCTTTCCATTTGAGACTGGACTAGTGTAGGTTTGAATAATGTCGTAGCTTGTCCTGATGGCGCCCATAAATCTGCTCCTCCACTCCCACACCTGTCTTACCGAAACCCCCCAATTTAATACCCTAAAGCCACATCAATTCGAGCCCCCTCCCACCTCTCATCCCATATCAAGCCTCTGAAATCCTAAGGAACCTATGATTCCTATTGTCGCCTGGTAAATCTTGCAGAGCTATCTAGTTTGGAAATTTGCTGTGTAAATGTGCTGAGTATATTTTGATAATTTGTTGTTTAATGTGTTGCTGGCACTGATGTTGCTTTCCATTTGAGAATAGACGCCTGTAAGTTTGACATTTTGTCATAGTTTGTCCCGTTGGCGCCTGTAAATCTACCCTTCCACTACCATTCCCTCTTTCTCTTATCAAAGGGCCCAATTATCATCCTAAACCCGCAATAATTCCTAGTCCCTCGCCCCTCTACTTAGCCAATATCTGGCCACCGGAATCTCTGACCCCTATTGTCATCCAACCAATCTTGTAGAGTTGTTTACTTTTTTCTCTTTCTTCTTTGGGTCCAGGGAACAAGTCGGCCATATTGCCCGAGGAGGGGTCCTGGTCAAAAGGGTGGATGTGGGAGTAGGACATGGTGTTCGAGAAAGCTCTAGTGTCGGTGGATCTCCAAGACTATGAGGCCGTCTCGAAAAACATAGCCGATCCTCAAGTGCATGCAAACCTATGCTCATCCTCAGTCCAGATTGTTTTCTTCCAATGATTAATCTATGCAATCATAATTTGGATGCAGACCTATAATTTGTAGTTTCTGATGAGGATGCGGTGTTCATGTCAATAGTTGCCTACATCTTCATGATCCATCTTGAGTCATTCCACTCGAAGAAACTACACAATGTCAACTACAATCATTGTAAAATGTGTAACTTACACTTTTCTAGAATGTGTAGCAGGTGAAAGAGGTGAGAGTGCAATTTGCACTTTTCATTGAATGGAAATTGCATTTATCTTAACAACGAGAGAGGAAAGCGTGGATATCTCGGTTTGAATGAAATATATCGGTTTACTCTTAGGTTAGAGGAGTATGAAAATAACACTCATTAGTGAATAGCACCCGTATTTGGAAATTAGGGTTATGCTCTACATGCAATTTTCTTGTCTACATGGAGGCATGAGCATATTTTGAGCTCCATTGTCTCACCTTAAATCCGTTCATTGAGAAATTATGTGTGGTATTAGTTAGCTGTTAGATTGATTGGTGGGTTGTGTTGGCTAGGTGCTAAAACATCGTTGTTGTTTGATTGGTGATTACGCAGACCCACTCGTTTATTGGTCGTAATGTGATGTGTATTCTGAATATTTGCTCTTCAAATGTGCTACTGCTTCTTTCCATTTGAGACTGGACTAGTGTAGGTTTGAATAATGTTGTAGCTTGTCCTGCTGGCACCCATAAATCTGCTCCTCCACTCCTCCACATGTCTTACCGAAACCCGCTAGTTTAATACCCTAAACCCACATCAATTCTAGCCCCCTCCCACCTCTCATCCCATATCAAGCCTCCGCAATCCTAAGGAACCTATGATTCCTATTGTCGCTTGGTAAATCATTTAGAGGTATCTAGTTTGGAAATTTGCTGTGTAAATGTGTTGAGTATATTTTGATAATTTGTTGTTTAATGTGCTGCTGGCACTGATGTTGCTTTCCATTTGAGAATGGACGCCTGTAAGTTTCACATTTTGTCATAGTTTGTCCCGTTGGCGCCTGTAAATCTACCCTTCAAATACCATTCCCTCTTTCTCTTCTCAAATGGCCCAATTATCAGCCTAAACCCGTGATAATTCCTAGTCCCTCGCCCCTTTATGTCGGGGAAGCTGATCCACGAACACCTATGTGACCGGCGGACCGAGCCCCTTTCGGTTCGGCGAGGGGCGGAGATCGCACGAAGAGCAGATTGAGGCAAAGCACACGAGCAATTTACCCAGCTTCGGAGCTCTCCGGAGAGATAACACTCCTACTGCTTCTTGTCTGATTGTATTGAGTTCTTCCTCGGGAGCGCTGAATGCTACAGTACACATGAGCTGCTAACGAGACTGAGCGTGAGTGTGTTTCTAGCTTCAAACCTTTCGAACCCCCCATCTACGTTGCGCATGGGCCTCCTTCTATATGCTCAAGGGGTCACCGACAGGTGGCAACGCATGCAAGGGTAAAAATGGAAAAGTGTTGAGGTTGGTACAACTACCTGCACAGTGTATCCTACCTAACCCTGACGGCAGGGGACAAAGGCATTAAATGCCCATCTACGTCACCCAAACAGTGCAGAAAGGGACCGTCAGGGACGCCACCGCCTGCCACGATGGCTATCTTGTCAGCGCCACTAGCCACTGCGCACCGCTGGCTGCACAGCCTCCCGCCACGCACGCCTGGACAGGCCCCAGGGTGACACGTTGGTGGATGTGCTGGAGCGCGGGTGCAGAGTGTTAGCTTGCCGCGACAAGCGTCTTGCCGCGGTCGTTGTCTTGTCGCGGCCGGAAGCTTGTCGCTCACCGGGCCTTGCCGGGACGCGTGGCGCGTCGCGGCAAGTTCCTTGAGATGCCTTGGTTGGCCTTCCCGGAAAGCTCCTCTTGCCGGGGTCTTGTCTCCTTGGCTTGAATACTTTGTTCTTGAATGGCTCCAAAGGGAACCACGGAGGATCTTGGCGGTCACCCGGCAAACATTGCCGCGGGGTGCTGCGACTGCCCGTGCACAAGTTCGGGATACTAGGGTACCCCTACTCTAGTACACCGATAGGAGCCCCTGGGCCTGGGCCACACACGGTGCCGAGCACTGTTGGGTCAGGCCCAAAAGAGGGCACGGGCACACGCGGCCTGGGTTACGCCGTATCTTACTCCGTACCCACCGCGCCTTCCTGAACGGCACGCGTCGAATGCGGCGTCGTGGGAGAGATCGTGGGTGGTTTCTTTATTCGGAAAGGCGGAACGTCCGCCCCTCCCTCTTTATAAGCAGAGGAAACAGGGGCAGTTCGCCCATCTCGCCGGTTGCTACTCCAATCTCAGAAATCTCCATCGCTCCCCCCTTCTTCCCAAAGCCGAAACAGAGCAGCGCTCCGCCCCCCATCGCCACCAGCACCACCAACGCCGTCGACCTCCCCCACCACCTTCGCCATGGCTCCGAAAGCCGACAAGGGGAAGGGCGTGAAGTCGGCCGAGGCGCAGCGGCTCGTGGCGCTGCGAAAGGAGCAGGCAATCTCCCCCCCCCCCAGCTCGCCGCGACGGAGCTGAGGGAGTACTACTACCTCTTCTGGTCGACGGAGACGCGAGCGCATCCACGCACGAAGGTACTCCCAGCAGCCGCTTCGGAACTAGCTCTAAATGGATATCCTTTCTTCGCGTTGTTCTTCTACTGCGGGCTCTGCCCGCCTTTCTCTGAATTCTTCTGTGATATCATGAACACCTACGGCTTTCGTCTCCTTGACTTCACCCCCAATGCTATTCTGACCATGGCAGTTTTCGCACATCTCTGCGAAAACTTCGTCGGAGTCCACCCAAACGTAGCTCTTTTCCGCCACTTCTTTATGCCACGAGTAGAGAGAGGAGAACCTCTTTCCGGCGGAATCGCCTGGATCTCGAGAACCGGCAAGAAGGACGCTTATCTGGAGGGAGAGCTCCGTAGCAAGTGGGATGAGTGGAGAGCATACTGGTGCTGGATCGTCGAGGAGAACCCGCAGCCATTTACCGCCCAGCGCCAAACCCCAGTAGTGCGTAGCAACGATTGGGGCAACATGGCCCCGGAAGACGCTAGGCTGAAGATTGCCGTCATCCGGATCCTACGCCTTAGGCTTGCCAGACTCACTGTAGGCGCCGTTGGCGCAGATTTTCTCCGCCGCCGCATCGCCCCCCTGCAGGATAGGAGGAGACCCGCATGGGAGTTCCAAAATGCAGCGGATATCATGAGGCCGTGCCCGGGCCTCAATTTCAATTTCACCGTCCTGGAACTGGATGCAATGCTCTTGGAGCTGTTCAAGCATGATCCTGAGCATCCCGGAGCATTCAGGCTGCCGAGGAGTGTCGTTCCGTTGTGCAACAATTCCTAGCTCGACCGCATCCGCGCAATGATGCCGTTGTGCGATTCACATGGAATCGTCCCCACTTGGCAAGAGCCTGCAGACAAGGTCGTGCAGGAGTTCTTCGACGGCTTGGTGGAAGTGCCGGTCCGCCTCGATGAGCAGAAGAGCCTCACCCGCGACACCACCGACGATGAGATGCAGCGCATCGCCACCAGGCTGGAGGAGGCGGCCGCAGCCGCTGCCGCGGGCGAGTTCGGATTCACCGTGGAGGAGGCAGAGGCAGCAGAGGCGGCAAGCCTTGCCGAGCGAGGGGAGCTTGCCGGCGAGGAAGAGCTTGTCGAGCCTGAAGGTGAGTCGAGCGAGCCCGCCGAGGGCGCGAGCGACTCGTTGCAGATCGATTCCTCCGCTTCAGACAGCTTGCCGCAAGCGGAGCCCCAAGCTCCACCAAGAAGGCGTCTCCGCAAGGCCGGGGACGTAGCGGGGCAGCAGACGAGTCAACAGCCGCCACGCCGCGCGACGCGCTCCACCACGGCAAGCACTGTTGCCGCGGGAGCACCTCACGCTGCTGCGGCAACTGGAGCGGGGTCTTCCCGGTCCGCCGCCGCCGCCCCCGCCAAGCGGCCAAGGGAACCTACTCCTCCGCGTCGTCGCGCCGGAGGCGAGCCGGACTTCGACCTCTCCGTGCTCGGCTCCGATGATGAAGAAGAAGAGTAAGATTCTTTGTTGTACTTGTAGTTCTTCAATTCTTGTTGTTTTGTCTTGTATCTGATTTGCTTCACTCTGAACCCATTCTTTTTCAGGACTCTGGCCCAGAGAGCGGCGAAGAGAGACAAGGCCCCGGTGATTGTCATCGAGGACGAACCCACCGCGACAGCAGGGGACGTGCCTGAGACCACCTTGCCGGACCTGAAGCTACTCCCCACAGCAGCCCCCAGCGCAGCCCCCAGCGCAGCCCCCAGCGTAAGTATATGGTTTACCTCCTGCTGTTAGGCGCGCATGAGTGCTCTTTCTTTGCTGATATCTGACTATTGGGTTGTGTAGGAGCAGAGCAGTTTCACCAGGAGCGCCCGGAAGCCGCCCCTGAAATGCCATCTGCTTCGACTAGACCGCCGAGGGAGGATTCCTCGGCAAGGGAGCGTTCTCCGGCAAGGGAGAATTCTCCGGCAAGGGACAGTTCTCCGGCAAGGGACAGCACCAGCGACCCTCCGGTGGTTGAGACCACAACTGCAGATCCTAGTACAGGTAATCTTCTTGCTTGAAAACTTCCCTTGGGTTCTTCTTCTTCTGATTTTCTTTTTGAACATTTGCTTGACTCTTCTCCCTTCTTCGGTTTTCAGATCCATCTGCCACGAAGCCAATGGAAACCGAGGTCGCCGGCGAGGAGAGCGCGCGTGGCAATACCGACGACGCCATCGCCAACAAGGAGGAAGCCGGCACTGATGATCCCGCACGCGAAGAGGCCGCCAAAGCTGCCGCCGCAGAAGCCGGCGAGGGGTCCGGCGATTGCACTGACGGCCCTCAGGCCGCAGGAGCGCCAGGCGCTACGCCGACCGCCGATCCCTCCGCCGCTGCTGCAGCGCCAGGCTCCGAAGAGCCCCAGCCCGGTGCCTACTTGAAGGACAGCGACGGCATCTTCATCAAGCTCCCTTGGGCGTCAAGCTCCAGGGCGCCGGTCGAAGGAGAAATCCTGGATGGAGAGGTGGTCGCCTCCGCTGGGCTGACGCTGGTCGACGCGCCAAGCAGCAGCAGTGGCGAGCCTGAGGAGGAGCGGCTACTGCGGAAGCTGATGTCGCTCTACCGCACCCGACAAGCCAAGCTGGAATCGCGAGAAGTGCTTGTCGCGAAGGCGGGAGTGGACATCGAGAAGCGTGCGGAGGAGCTCCGGGGTCTGAGGCAGGAAGCTCTCCGGTCCCTGGCGGAGGAGCGGGAGCAACTTATCGAGGAGCGGAAAGCCTTCCTCCTCGAGAAGGCTGAAGCTCAGGAGCAGCAGCGGCTTGCTGCCGAGAAACTATTTGCGCAAGAAGGTGAGTTGGTGCAGCGCAAGGTTAACTTTGACAGCCACGAGGAGGAGCTTGCCGCGCGCGAGCAAATAGTTGGCGGGGCTCTCAAGGAAGCAAAGGATGCTACCGCAGCTGTCGAGGCCGCCAAGAAGGAGCTGGAGACGAAGGTGGCGCAGCTAGAAGCCGATCTCAAGGCGAGCGGCGAGGAGCTTGCCGCGCTCAAGCTCGAGCGCGAGAAGGATGCCGCTGCTCATGGCGAGCTGCAGGGTCTTCTTGCCGAGAGGAGCGAAGAGCTCAGCGCCGCCAAGGACTCCAATGCTGATGTTGAGCTAAAGCTGGCCACCTTGACCCAGACGCTGGACGGCGCCAGGGAGCGGGAGGTGGCCTTGACGGAGAAGATCAAGGCCGATGAGGCGCTGCTGGCGAGTGCTGCCACCGCCCAGAACACCTTCAGGGAGAATGTGGAGCACTGGACGGAGGGTCTCGTGGATGTTGCCGCCGCCATCGATGGGGAGCTGGCGCAGCTATGGATGGAGGATCTCGGGTATTCCTCCGATGAGCGCCTCCAACCCAGCGCCAAGCTCAGCTTGTTCTTCAAAGGTGTGGCGACGGCCCTCCAGCGACTCCGGGAGAGGATCCCAAAGCAGCTGGCCGACGAGTCGCGCAAGATCTACGCGGGAGCTCTTCAGAAGGTGCTGGTGAAACTGGCCTTCCGCAACCCAGGCCTCAACCTTACCAACGTCCTCAGATCCTTGCCGCCGGATGCTGATCTCGAAGCGCTCAAGGCCCTTGTCGCACCCATTGTAGACAAGGTGAGCGGGATCAAGAGGGTTGAGGGCGATCGCGTAGATTAGGCCGCCCGTTTTTTTTCTTTTTCTTGTCGCTGCTGGTCATGTCATGATAACAATTTGTTAGAGCTGCGACAAGCTATCTTGTAATATAACTCTATTTTGGGTATCAATTGCTATGTTATTTCCTTTACTTGATTCCTTCCTTTGTATGTTTTTGCCCTACGCTTTTAGGGAACTTGTCGGCGCAGGCACCTGAGCCGCGAGCGCTGAGTGCGGGACGTCAGCAGCCTGCTGGCGACGCTGCTACCGACAAGAAACCTTGTCGCAACTAGTTGCAGCTCACTTAAGTTGTTGAGCGGACTCGAAACAAAGTAAGGGCGCAACTAGCTACGAGTTGGTTCCTCCGCGCACAGGTTTTCCATACAAAGCACGGTCGTTCGAGCAAGATAACTTAAAAATTTAAAAACTGATTGCTCAAACTTTGGCAACTTAGCTTTTCTGTCGTTTGCTTCCCGGTAAGGCGAAACTTTCTTGAATGACGCATGGTCCACACCATTATCTTCTCCTTTCCCCCCGGCAAACTTGTGGGCGAGGGAACCTTCCTTTCCTTGAGAAAGAGAAAGAAGAGAAAATAAAGATATGGAGCCTTACGGCTCGTTATTGCTTACCGGGGGTAGGTGCTGCACAAAGTGTCAGATAACACATGCAAAAAATAGAAAGCATGAAATTGACAGGATGTGCGGAGCACATAAGCTTTATTTATGCACGGGGTCTGCGCCCGGCTTTGTACGAAGGATTACATGCAACATCGGCAAGACTTGTACAAAAGGTGGTTGCCGGAACAGGTTCCGGCAACCGCGCTCTACGGGTAAAACTTACGAAGATGCTCAATGTTCCAGGAGTTGCTCACCGGAATGCCATCTTCGGTCTCAAGGCGGACAGCGCCCGGCCTAGTGACTCGTTTCACCCGGTAAGGGCCTTCCCACGTCGGCGTCAACTTGTTGGAATTCTTGGCAGACTAAACGCGCCGAAGAACAAGGTCGCCTTCCTCGAAACTTCTAGCATTAACTTTGCGGCTATTGTAGCGGCGCAAAGCTTGCTGGTATCGAGTAGCTCGTACAGCAGCCTGAAGACGGTCCCCCTCAAGGAGCAGCGCGTCATCTTGTCGCAGCTGCTCTTGCTCAAGCTCATCATATGCGAGCACTCGAGGAGACCCGTATACGAGTTCCGTGGGGAGAACTGCCTCTGCTCCATAGACTAGAGCGAAAGGTGTCTGGCCAGTGGCTCGATTTGGCGTCGTCCTGATCGACCAAAGAACCACCGGCAGCTCCTCAATCCAGTTCTTTCCGCACTTGTGCAGCCTGTCGAAAGTCCTGGTCTTGAGCCCTCGTAGCACTTCAGCATTCGCCCTCTCCGCTTGACCGTTGCTTCTCGGATGAGCAACAGAAGCGAAGCAGACCTTGGCGCCAAGATCTTGGACGTACTGCATGAAGGTGCGGCTCGTGAATTGCGTGCCGTTGTCGGTGATGATCCTGTTAGGAATCCCGAAATGGCAAACAACCGACCTGAAGAACTTGACTGCTGACTGTGCTGTCACCTTCCTCACTACTTCCACTTCCGGCCACTTTGTGAACTTGTCGATTGCAACGTACAAGTACTCAAAGCCCCCGACAGCTCGGGGGAAGGGGCCGAGGATGTCGAGCCCCCAGACCAAAAATGGCCAGGATAAAGGGATCGTCTGGAGAGCTTGAGCTGGCTGGTGTATCTTCTTGGAATGGAACTGGCACGCTTCACACTTTGTTACTTGTGCAGTTGCATCCTGGAGGGCTGTCGGCCAAAAGAAACCTTGCCGGAACGCTTTGCCGGCAAGTGCTCTTGCGCCAATGTGGTGACCACATATGCCTCCATGTATACCTGCGAACAGCTTTTGTCCGTCTTCCCGGTGAATACACTTCAATTTCACACCGTTGAGTCTTCTTCTGTACAGTGTGTTGTCAACAAACTTGTACATACTTGACTGCCGGCTACTCTTTCCGCTTCTTCTTGCTCTTCGGGAAGTTCTCCTGTCTGAAGGAAATGGACAACCTACTGTGCCCATGCTGGAGCTTGCGGCTCGACAACAAGGACTAAAGGCACATGTGCTGCTGCAGGAACATTTGCTTCTACGGCAAGAACCTGCGGCTCAGCCGGAGGTTGATGTTCCCCGGCAAGCTTGCCGGAGCAAAACTTGTCGGGAGTGTCTCCTTCGATGGAACAAACCCTAGGGCTTGCCGGAGCAGACTGCTCCTCAGCACTCTTGGTGTTGATCTTGGGGACCTTCTTGGCGGTGGCCTCGGGGAGCTCTGCCGGAAAATAGTCACCAGAAATCAACTTCCTCTTCTTGCTCTGTCTAGTTGATGGCATTACAGACGGTTGAGTGAGCTTGAGCACAAAGATCCCTGGTTCCACAGGTAGCTTAAGTGCAGCGCACTTTGACAGGCCGTCGGCAATGTCGTTCTGAGATCTTGGAACATGTTCCATCTGTAGGCCGTCAAAGTGCTCTTCTAGCTTTCTCACTTCATCAATGTAAGCTTCCATCAACGGACTCTGATAATTCTTGTTCACTTGGCGGACGACAAGTTGTGAGTCACCCCTGACAATGAGCTTCTTGATCCCAAGGTCTGCTGCGATCCTGAGACCGGCAAGCAAACCTTCATACTCTGCAGTATTGTTCGTTGCTTGCTCCTTGGGAAAGTGCATCTGGACTACGTACTTGAGGTGCTCTCCGGTGGGTGCAACAAGTAGCACGCCCGCACCGGCGCCTTGCAGCAAAGAAGGCACCATCAAAGTACATCAGCCACTCTTTGCTTGCTTCCTTGACGGGGATGCTCGTTTCTGGAATTTCTTCATCTTGTGTTGGCGTCCACTCTGCTATGAACTCTGCCAATGCTCTGCTTTGGATAGTTGAAGTGCTCTCAAATTTGAGGCCAAAGCTTGACAGTTCCAGTGCCCACTCGACAATCCTTCCTGTTGCTTCTGGATTTTGCAGTATCCTCTTCAGCGGAAAACGAGTGACAACTGTGATCTCATGTGCTTGGAAGTAATGGTGCAGCTTTCTCGAGGCCATGAGAAGGCCGAAAAGCAATTTCTGCACACCAGAGTACCTTGACCTAGCCCCCTGGAGAAGGGAACTGACAAAGTAAACTGGGCGCTACACCATTCTCTTCTGCATCTCCTCATGCGCCTGCGCAGATCCATCTTTGTCGGGACCAGAGCTTGTCGGTGAAGCCCCCTGCTTGTCACTGGATGCATCTACCGTGGTTGCTGGCTCATCATCCGCCTCCCTCTCTGCTACTAACGCAGCACTAACCACTTGATTGGTTGCCGCTATATACAGTAGCAACTTCTCTTGTGGCTTAGGGGCGACAAGTATTGGAGTGGAGGACAGGTATCTCTTCAAGTCCTGCAGCGCAGCCTCCGCTTCCGGAGTCCATTTCATTGGACCTGCCTTTTTCAATATTTTGAAAAACGGCAGGGCGCGCTCAGCAGACCTAGAGATAAACCTGCTGAGAGCAGCCACGCAACCGGCAAGCCTTCGTACATCCTTGACGCGCTTTGGTGCTTCAATCTGCTCAATGGCCTTGATCTTGTCGGGATTGGCCTCAATTCCCCGCTGAGACAGGAAGAACCCGAGAAGCTTACCGGAGGGGACTCCAAACACACACTTCTCGGGGTTAAGCTTGAGGTTGATCTTGCGCAGATTTGCAAAGGTTCCATCTAAATCTTGAATCAGAGTTGCCTTGTCCTTGCTCTTGACCACTATGTCATCCATATAGGCTTCCACATTTCTGTGTATTTGTGGCTCAAAAGCGACATGGACTACCCTTGCAAATGTTGAACCAGCATTCTTTAAACCGAAAGGCATCCGTATGAAACAGTATGTGCCACATTGGGCGATGAATGCGGTCTTTTCCTCATCCTCTTCCGCCATGAAGATCTGATGGTATCCTGAGTATGCATCAAGAAATGAAAGCAAGTCACAGCCGGCCGTGGAGTCAACAATCTGGTCAATGCGCGGCAAGGGAAATGGGTCTTTGGGACAAGCTTTATTGACATCGGTGAAGTCGATACAAAGCCTCCATTTCCCGTTAGCCTTGCGCACGACTACAGGATTGGCCAACCACGTAGGATGGAGCACTCCTCTGACAAGGCCTGCTGCTTCCAATTTCTTGATTTCTTCTGCGATGAATTCTTGGCGCTCCACTGCTTGTTTCCTGACTTTCTTCTTGATGGGCCGCGCATGAGGACAGACGGCAAGGTGGTGCTCGATTACTTTCCTAGGAACACCGGGGATGTCAGATGGTTGCCACGCAGACACGTCGATGTTCGCCCGCAGGAAAGCAACGAGCGCGCTTTCCTATTTAGGGTCGAGAGTGGCACTGATGGTGAAGGTACCACCAGCGCCGTCCTCCTTGGCGGACACCTTCTTGGTCTCTGGTGGAGCTGCCATTGTCTTCTTACACTTGCCGGTGGAGCTCGATGGTGCGTCCTCGACGGTAGCGCAGCAATCCGAAGAGGTGCGCTTGCCGGAGTGGGCATCAGAGCTCTTGCCGGGCTTGGTCTTCTTCTTCCTGCCGGGAGCTTCAACAGCAAGTGACTTTCGATCTGTTGCGGCTGCTGCTTCCCGGTAGATCTTGTCGGCGCAGATAAGAGCATCCTTCTTGTCGCCAGGGACAGAGATGATACTTATCGGGCCTGGCATCTTCAGCATGTTGTATGCATAGTGAGAGGCTGCCATGAATTTGGCAAGTGCTGGACGGCCGAGTATCCCATTGTAAGGCAATGGAAAGTCAGCAACGTCAAAAGTGACCTTCTCAGTTCTGAAGTTCAACTCGCTGCCAAATGTCACCGGCAACGTGATCTTTCCCTTCGGCTTGCTCCTTCCCGGATTGATTCCTTGGAATGTGCTGGTCTCTTCGAGCTCGCTGTCAGGGATCTGGAGTTTTTGGAGTACCGCGGAGGAGATCAGGTTCAAGCCGGCCCCGCCGTCAACTAGCATCTTAGTGACCTTGAGGTTGAGAATAGTTGGTGAGACCAACATCGGCAAGCACCCGACCGCAGTTATGCGATCAGGGTGGTCCTCAATATCAAAGACGATAGGCGTGCTAGACCATTTCAGAGGCCTGCGTGACTCGATGGGTGGTTCTGCCGCATTAACTTCCCGCACCCACTGCTTGAGCTGGCGGTGTGAAGTATGCAGAGAAGCACCGCCGTCAATGCACAGGACCTCTGTGGCTTTCTGGAACTCCTGCTCATCGGCCTTGTCATCATCCATATCTTCATCGTCGTCGTCATCTCCATCCTTGTCGCGGCCACGGGGAGGTCTGTCTCCTTGCCGCTGCTTGGCCTTGCCGTGGCGTCCTCCCCGGCCGGGGTGTTTCTTGCCAGCTCCTCCAGCACCTTCCTGGGCCTTCTCCTTGTGGCGTCGTTCGTATTCATCTTTTTGCTACTCAACAAGCTGCTCAACCTTCTTGCAGCTCTGGAGATCATGGCCCTTGGTGCGGTGGATCTTGCAGTACTGCTTGTTGGTGCCGTCCTGCTTGTCGGCGACCGCCATAGCCTGGTAGTTGGTGCCTGCGGAAACCTCCTTGCCGGAGCTACCCGCTTTGGCTTTCTTGGTGCCACCTCCGTTGCCGGATTGCTCAACAACAAGCACCTCCTTGCCTTTCTTCTTCCTGTTGTTCCGCCGCCGGTTTTTCTTTGCCGGGGCAGCATCCTCGCTATCAGATCCTCCTGCTCATGTATTCTCTCCGGGGAGTTTCCTCCCTTCGTCAGCACGTGCACACTTGTCGGCCAGGGTATATAGCTCACTGACGTCTCTGATCTTGCACATCACCATCTCCTCCCGCATCCTGCGGTTTCGCACGTTCTGATGGAACGCGCTGATTACCGTGGCAGGGTGGACATCTGGGATGTTGTGCTGTACACGGCTGAATCTCTAAATATACTTGCACAGGGGATCTCCTTCCTTCTGGGCGAGCAGATGAAGGTCGCTCTCTTGGCCATGAGGCTTGTGGCCGCCTGTAAAGGCGCCGACAAACTGATGGCATAGATCTGCCCAGGAAGATATGGAGTTGTCCGGCAAGTGCATGAGCTAGGATCTGACATTGGGCTTGAGCACCAGCGGGAAGTAGTTGGCAAGGATCTTGTCGTCCTGCCCCCCGGCAGCTTGCACCGCGATGGTGTAGATGCTGAGGAACTCCGACGAATGCGACTTGTCGTCGTACTTCTCTGGTACGTCTGGCTTGAAATTCTTCGTGCTGGGCCACTGGACATGCCGCAGCTCACGAGTGAACGCAGGGTAACCTACCGCGTACGGCAAGTCGCCTGGTTCCCCTGGTGCATGCATGTTGACAGAGGGCCCAGCGCGCTGGTCCGATTGACGCCGCGCTTCTCTTCGGCGCTCGATGCGAGTACGAGCGTCTTCTTGCTGTCATTCATGAAGAACTTGGCGCTGATCGCGATGAGCTCGTGGATCTGATGACGCAGTGGAGTCGCTGTCGAGGTGGATCCGGCGAGTCGGTGATCTTGACCTTCGGGGTGGAGAGTGCATGGTGGTTGCACCTCCACTGGTTTTGTCGCTATCGGCTCACGCCTGGCAGTCCTGCCGCGGCAGCGATGTACTCGGCTGCCGCGGAGTGTCACCGTTGGCGAAGCCGATGAGACTCTGAATGGTGGCCCTCCATTCGTCGATCTTGTCTGTTGTTGGAGGGTAATCCAGGAGCAGTTGAGCTCGCGCCAAAGCTTCTGCTCGAGTGGTGGGCGGCACTGGCGAACGGTGCGAGGAGCGGGATATGCTCGGACTTCTAACTATTTAGAAGGAGCAGTACCCCGTCCAGGCGACTGTGCCTCGCTCGTGCCAGCATGTTGGCGTGCGTGCTGGTCTTGAGCACCCCGAGATCCACCAGCTCGATCTTGGTTCAATGGACGCATGGTACTGCGAGTACCATGGCGCTGTCGGTCCTGTGCCTCCTGAGATGGGCGCGGTGCGCGTACGGACGCCGAGGTTTGCGCAGCCTTGTCCTTGGACCCAACAGCACCGTGATCTCCCTCGTCGACGCCCGTTCTTCCGTCGGCGTCTATCCCACCACCCGTTTGCTCCGGTGGCGGTGGGATCGACGTGGACGGAATAGCTGCCTCGAAGCCTTCTTCTTCGGTGGCATGTCGATGAAGAAAATGAAGATCTAGCTCGTGTGAACGCCGGATCAGGTTCACACAATCTCGACGCCCCCTACCTGGCGCGCCAAAGATGTCGGGGAAGCTGATCCATGAACACCTATGGGACCGGCGGATCGAGCCCCTTTCGGTTCGGTGGGGGGCGGAGATCGCACGAAGAGCAGATCGAGGCGAAGCACACGAGCAGTTTACCCAGCTTCGGAGCTCTCCGGAGAGATAATACTCCTACTGCTGCTTGTCTGATTGTATTGAGTTCTTCCTCGGGAGCGCTGAATGCTATAGTACACACGAGCTGCTACCAAGACCGAGCGTGAGTGTGTTTCTGGCTTCGAACCTTTCGAACCCCCCCTCTACATTGCGCATGGGCCTCCTTTTATATGCTCAAGGGGTCACCGACAGGTAGCAATGCATGCAAGGGTAAAAATGGAAAAGTGTTGCGGTTGGTACAACTACCTGCACAGTGTATCCTACCTAACCCTGACGGCAGGGGACAAAGGCATTAAATGCCCGTCTGCGTCGCCAAACAGTGCAGAAAGGGACCGTCAGGGACGCCACCGCCTGCCATGATGGCTATCTTGTCAGCGCCGCTTGCCACTGTGCACCGCTGGCTACACAGCCTCCCGCCACGCGCGCCTCGACAGGCCCCAGGGCGACACGTTGGTGGATGTTCTGGAGCGCGGGTGCAGAGTGTTAGCTTGCCGCGGCAAGCGTCTTGCCGCGGTCGTTGTCTTGTCGCGCCCGGAAGCTTGTCGCTCACCGGGCCTTGCCGGGACGCGTGGCACGTCGCGGCAAGTTCCTTGAGATGCCTTGGTTGGCCTTCCCGGCAAGCTCCTCTTGCCGGGGTCTTGTCTCCTTGGCTTGAATACTTTGTTCTTGAATGGCTCCAAAGGATACCACGGAGGATCTTGGCGGTCACCCGGCAAACCTTGCCGCGGGGTGCTGCGACTGCCCGTGCACAAGTTCGGGATACTAGAGTACCCTACTCTAGTACACCGACACTCTACTTAGCCCATATCTGGCCACCGCAATCTTACGGAACCTCTGACCCCTATTGTCGCCCAATCAATCTTTTAGAGTTGTTTAGTTTTTTCTCTTTCTTCTTCGGGGCCAGGGAACAAGTCGGCCATGGTGACTGAGGATGGGTCCTGGTCTAAAGGGTGGATGTGAGAGTAGGACAAGGTGTTCGAGAAACCTCTAGTGTTGGTGGATCTCCATGACTATGAGGCCGTCTAGAAAAACATAGCCGATCCTCAAGTGCATGAAAACCTATGCTCATCCTCAGTCCAGATTATTTTCTACCATTGATTAATCTATGCAATCATAATGTGGATGCAAACCTATACTTGGTAGTTTATGATCAGGATGTTGTGTTCATGTCAATAGTTGCCTACATCTTCATGATCCATCTTGAGTCGTTCCAGTCCAAGAAACTACACAATGTCAACTACAATCATTGTAAAATGTGTAACTTACATGTTTCTAGAATGTGTAGCAGGTGAAAGAGGTGATAGTGCAATTTGCACTTTTCATTGAATGGAAATTGCATTTATCTTCACAACGATATAGGACAGCGTGGATATCTCGGTTTGAATGAAATATATCGGTTTAATCTTAGGTTAGAGGAGTATGAAAATAACAATCATTAGTGAATAGCACCCGTATTTGGAAATTAGGGTTATGCTCTACATGCAATTTTACTGTCTACATGGAGGCATGAGCATATTTTGAGCTCCATTGTCCGACCTTAAAGCCGTTCATTGGGAAATTATCAGTGGTATTACTTAGCTGTTACATTGATTGGTGAGTTGTGTTGTCTATGTGCTAAAACATCGCTGCTATTTGATTTTTGATTATGCAGACCCACTCATTTATTGGTCGTAATGTGATGTGTATTTTCAAAATTTGCTCTTCAAATGTGCTACTGCTTCTTTCCATTTGAGACTGGACTAGTGTAGGTTTGAATAATGTCGTAGCTTGTCCTACTGGCGCCCATAAATCTACTCCTCCACTCCCCCACCTGTCTTACGGAAACCCCCCAATTTAATACCCTAAAGCCACATCAATTTGAGCCCCTCCCACCTCTCATCCCATATCAAGCCTCCTCAATCCTAAGGAACCTATGATTCCTATTGTCGCTTGGTAAATCATGTTGAGCTATCTAGTTTGGAAATTTGTTGTGTAAATGTGTTGAGTATATTTTGATAATTTGTTGTTTAATGTGCTGCTGGCACTGATGTTGCTTTCCATTTGAGAATGGACGCCTGTAAGTTTGACATTTTGTCATAGTTTGTCACGTTGGCACCTGTATATCTACCCTTCCACTACCATTCCCTCTTTCTCTTATCAAAGGGCCCAATTATCAGCCTAAACCCGTGATAATTCCTAGTCCCTCGCCCCTCTACTTAGCCCATATATGGCCACCGCAATCTGACGGAACCTCTGACCCCTATTGTCGCCCAACCAATCTTGTAGAGTTGTTTAGTTTTTTCTCTTTCTTCTTCGGGGCCAGGGAACAAGTCGGCCATGGTGATTGAGGAGGGGTCCTGGACTAAAGGGTGGATGTGGGAGTAGGACATGGTGTTCAAGAAAGCTCTGGTGTTGGTGGATCTCCATGACTATGAGACCGTCTGGAAAAATATAGCCGGTCCTCAAGTGCATGGAAACCTATGCTCATCCTTAGTCCACACTTTTTTCTTCCAATGATTAATCTATGCAATCATAATGTGGATGCAAACATATACTTGGTAGTTTATGATGAGGATGCAGTGTTCATGTCAATAGTTGCCACCATCTTCATGATCCATCTTGAGTCATTCCAGGCCAAGAAACTACACAATGTCAACTACAATCATTGTAAAATGTGTAACTTACACTTTTCTAGAATGTGTAGCAGGTGAAATAGGTGAGAGTGCAATTTGCACTTTTCATTGAATGGAAATTGGATTTATCTTAACAACGAGATAGGAAAGCATGGATATCTCAGTTTGAATGAAATATATCGGTTTAATCTTAGGTTAGAGGAGTATGAAAATAACACCCATTAGTGAATAGCACCCGTATTTGGAAATTAGGTTTATGCTCTACATGGAATTTTATTGTCTACATGGAGGCATGAGCATATTTTGAGATCCATTGTCTCACCTTAAATCCGTTCATTAAGAAATTATGAGTGGTATTACTTAGCTGTTAGATTGATTGGTGGGTTGTGTTGGCTAGGTGCTAAAACATCGCTCCTATTTGATTGGTGATTATGTAGACCCACTCATTTATTGGTCGTCATGTGATGTGTATTTTGAAAATTTGCTCTTCAAATGTGATACTGCTTCTTTCCATTTGAGACTGGACTAGTGTAGGTTTGAATAATGTCGTAGCTTGTCCTGCTGGCGCCCATAAATTTGATCCTCCACTCCTCCACCTATCTTACCGAAACCCCCCAATTTAATACCCTAAAGCCACATCAATTCGAGCCCCCTCCCACCTCTCATCCCATATCAAGCCTCCGCAATCCTCAGGAAACTATGATTCCTACTGTCGCTTGGTAAATCATGTTGAGCTATCTAGTCTGGAAATTTGCTGTGTAAATGTGCTGAGTATATTTTGATGTTGCTTTCCATTTGAGAATAGACGCCTGTAAGTTTGACATTTTGTCATAGTTTGTCCCGTTGGCGCCTATAATTCTACCCTTCCACTACCATTCCCTCTTTCTCTTATCAAAGGGCCCAATTATCATCCTAAACCCGCGATAATTCCTAGTCCCTCGCCCCTCTACTTAGCCCATATCTAGCCACCGGAATCTCTGACCCCTACTGTCGCCCAATCAATCTTGTAGAGTTGTTTAGTTTTTTCACTTTCTTCTTCGGGGCCAGGGAACAAGTCGGCCATGTTGACTGAGGAGGGGTCCTGGTCAAAAGGGTGGATGTGGGAGTAGGACATGGTGTTCGAGAAAGCTCTGGTGTCGGTGGATCTCCAAGACTATGAGGCCATCTGGAAAAACATAGCCGATCCTCAAGTGCATGCAAACCTATGCTCATCCTCAGTCCAGATTCTTCCAATGATTAATCTATGCAATAATAATTTGGATGCAAACCTATACTTCGTAGTTTATGATGAGGATGCGGTGTTCATGTCAATAGTTGCCTACATCTTCATGATCCATCTTGAGTCATTCCAGTCCAAGAAACTACACAATGTCAACTACAATCATTGTAAAATGTGTAACTTACACTTTTCTAGAATGTGTAGCAGGTGAAAGAGGTGAGAGTGCAATTTGCACTTTTCATTGAATGGAAATTGCATTTATCTTAACAACGAGAAAGGAAAGCGTGGATATCTTGGTTTGAATGAAATATATCGGTTTAATCTTAGGTTAGTGGAGTTTGAAAATAACACTCGTTAGTGAATAGCACCCGTATTTGGAAATTAGGGTTATGCTCTACATGCAATTTTATTGTCTATATGGAGTCATGAGCATATTTTGAGCTCCATTGTCTCACCTTAAATCCGTTCATTGAGAAATTATGAGTGGTATTACTTAGCTGTTAGATTGATTGGTGGGTTGTGTTGGCTAGGTGTTAAATCATCGCTGCTATTTGATTGGTGATTATGCAGACCCACTCGTTTATTGGTCGTAATGTGACGTGTATTCTGAAAATTTGCTCTTCAAATATGCTACTGCTTCTTTCCATTTGAGACTGGAATAGTGTAGGTTTGAATAATGGTGTATCTTGTCCTGCTGGCGCCAATAAATCTGCTCCTCCACTCCCCCAGATGTCTTACCAAACCCGCCAATTTAATACCCTCAACCCACATCAATTCTAGCCCCCTCCCACCTCTCATCCCATATCAAGCCTCTGCAATCCTAAGGAACCTATGATTCCTATTGTCGCTTGGTAAATCATTTAGAGCTATCTAGTTTGGAAATTTGCTGTGTAAATTTGCTGAGTATATTTTGATGATTTGTTGTTAAATGTCCTACTGGCACTGATGTTGCTTTCCATTTAAGAATAGACGAATGTAAGTTTGACATTTTGTCATAGTTTGTCCTGTTGGCGCCTATAAATCTACCCTTCCATTACCATTCCCTCTTTCTCTTATCAAAGGGCCCAATTATCAGCCAAAACCCGCGATAATTCCTAGTCCCTCGCCCCTCAACTTAGCCCATATCTGGCCACCGCAATCTTACGGAACCTCTCACCCCTATTGTCGCCCAATCAATCTTTTAGAGTTGTTTAGTTTTTTCTCTTTCTTCTTTGGGGCCAGGGAACAAGTCGGCCATGGTGACTAAGGAGGGGTCCTGGTCTACAGGGTGGATGTGGGAGTAGAACGTGGTGTTCGACAAACCTCTAGTGTTGGTGGATCTCCAAGACTATGAGGCCGTCTGGAAAAACATAGCCGATCCTCAAGTCCATGCAAACCTATGCTCATCCTCTGTCTAGAATATTTTCTACCAATGATTAATCTATGCAATCATAATGTGGATGCAAACCTATACTTGGTAGTTTATGATCAAGATGTTGTGTTCATGTCAATAGTTGCCTACATCTTCATGATCCATCTTGAGTCGTTGCAGTCCAAGAAACTACACAATGTCAACTACAATCATTGTAAAATGTGTAACTCACATGATTCTAGAATGTGTATTAGGTGAAAGAGGTGATAGTGCAATTTGCACTTTTTATTGAATGGAAATTGAATTTATCTTAACAACGAGGTAGGAAAGCGTGGATATCTTTGTTTGAATGAAATATATCGGTTTAATCTTAGGTTTGAGGAGTATGAAAATAACACTCATTAGTGAATAGCTCCCGTATTTGGAAATTGGGGTTATCCTCTACATGCAATTTTATTGTCTACATGGAGGCATGAGCATATTTTGAGCTCCATTGCCTGACCTTAAAGTCGTTCATTGAGAAATTATGAGTGGTATTACTTACCTGTTAGATTGATTGGTGGGTTGTGTTGGCTAGGTGCTAAAACATCGCTGCTATTTGATTGGTGATTATGCAGACCCACTCGTTTATTGGTCGTAATGGGATGTGTATTTTGAAAAATTGCTCTTCAAATGTGCTACTGCTTCTTTCCATTTGAGATTTGACTAGTGTAGGTTTGAATAATGTCGTAGCTTGTCCTGCTGGCGCCCATAAATCTGTTCCTCCACTTCCCCACCCGTCTTACCTAAACCCCCCAATTTAATACCCTAAACCCACATCAATTCGAGCCCCCTCCCACCTCTCATCCCATATCAAGCCTCCGCAATCCTAAGGAACCCATGATTCCTATTATCGCTTGGTAAATCATCTAGAGCTTTCTAGTTTGGAAATTTGTTGTGTAAATGTACTGAGTTATTTTGATAATTTGTTGTTTAATGTGCTGCTGGCACTGATGTTGCTTTCCATTTGAGAATGGATGCCTATAAGTTTGACATTTTGTGATAGTTTGTCCCGCTGGTGCCTGTAAATCTACCCTTCCACTACCATTCCCTCTTTCTCTTATCAAAGGGCCCAATTATCAGCCTAAACCCGCGATAATTCCTAGTCCCTCACCCCTCTACTTATCCCATATCTGGCTACCACAATCTTGCGGAACCTTTGACCCCTATTGTCGCCCAACCAATCTTGTAGAGTTGTTTAGTTTTTTCCCTTTCTTGTTCGGGGCCAGGGAACAAGTCGGCCATGGTGACTTAGGAGGGGTCCTGGTCTAAAGGGTGGATGTGGGAGTAGGACATGGTGTTTGAGAAAGCTTTGGCATTGTTGGATCTCCAAGACTATGAGGCCGTCTGGAAAAACATACACTACTAGGGAAACCCTAGCAGTAGCGCTGGTTTTGTGCTCACTAGTAGCGCGGGTAGGCGCGCTAGTAATAAGGCGCTACAGCTATTGCTTAGCAGTAATGCGTGCCCGCACGCGCTACTGCTAGGACAAATAGCTGCAGCGTTTGTTCACTACAACGCTACTTCTAATGTAACTACTGGCAACGTGTTTTCTCTCCATCACTACTAGTATTCTTTTTTTATTTTATTTTTTTAGTGTATTTATGCACCATCGTACAAATATTGGTACAATACCAGTTATGAGGTTTACATCATTATGTCCATAACAGTGTGTCAAATGAAGGTGGATTAGGTTCAACTGGAGGCAATATGTGGTGCATGTCAAAAGTATACTACTAATCCAAACTTGATCTAGTTTGGACTAGTAGTACTTTCGATGTGCACCACATGTTGCCTCCACTTGAATCTAATCCGCCAGCACAAGCTATTTAATCATCATCATAGTCATTACCACCAACAGTATTTATTTAATCACCACTAATGCTAGCTAATAATAATCATCATAGTCATTACCACCAACACTAGCTATTTTATCATCATAGTAATAGTGTAGCACATCATCATACTCAAACTCATTTCTAGCTAGCTAATCACTCCTGCTGCTCTCTCTTAGGTAAAATAACATAAAACATGTATAGCTCTCCTCCTTGATCAAGTTGGAGCATGCAGATGAACCTGTCTCCTAATCATGGGTAGCGCATCTATTTGCTGCCCCCTAGTACTTCTCTGCGCTCCCCCATCACATATTTGGTCCAGTCTTGCACTATTAAGCATCCGTAGCTAATCATGAATGCACTAAAGTAATCTGTAGGATATCTTGGTTGTAAGCTAATAATACTCATGGTACCTTTAGTCTCAATCCCATAAGGCACAACATTCATCGGGAGTCCCTGTTGAAGAACATCGTATGGTAACATACCTAGCAATGAAGTTTAGATTCAAAAATAATGTATGGAAAAGATGCACTGAGGACAAATAGTAAAAAGCTTACCATCCTTCCTAAATATATGTGACCATAGTTCATTATGAACAATATTGGTCGCACGTTTTCAGTACTAACATTTCTAAATGCAGGAAGAAAATTAGTCTTGACAGTATCAAGATCCGCAAGCCATGAAACATAATGACTGAGCTCCTCGCAGTTGAGTTCAGCCCCGGCACAGTATATGGTCCTGTCTACCAAGCGCTGGACATGTTTGCTTGCACAGAAATAAACTGACAATACAAATTAGTTGTCAACTTTTTTTGAATAAACAATATCAAAGACATAAATATGGTTGAGAAACTTACATAATGGTACAACTGGAGGCGTCTACACATCGACCCAAATGTCGGTATTACCTTCAATATCATCTTTCGGACGAATATCAAAGGTGATAACCATATCAGGCTCAAATGCATAAGTCTTGCATAGTGCTCGCCATGTTTTGCATCCAAAATAGGTGTAGTCGTCTGAATTGTATAATTTTACGTTGAAAATATAACCATGCTCGGTCGTAAAATTTCTTTTCCTCCATAGTACGACTGAAACCTATCTTATCCAATACAAAAACTCTTGCATGGCAGGGGATACACTAGTAGAATAGTAAAAAAAAAGACTTGTCATGCTTAATGGCATGCTTAAATTATAAGTTGAAACAAATGAAGCAAATGCCATGCTTAATTATGAAAAAAGACTTGTCGTTGTGACTTACTGTATCCACTTCGAAGTTCTCATCCAGCTTGATGCTGAAGCGCCTATCATCATCTAGGAAGATTCTGTCGCACAGGCGGCACTCGTCTTTGCAGTATTTGCAAATACCGAAATCCTTTTCGTCGTTAGACATTTCCTATGTTCATAGTTAAAACATTAATTGAAAATCGATCGAAGATAACTACCAGGATACTCAACACACAAATCCGGGGAACTTGATATTTCCTACATATTCTGGCACAAGTCATGCCAAAATTCACGGAAAAATCAGGCATGACCTTTGCTAAAAAAGGACATATCGAGCGCCTGAAATTTGCCGGAACGGAAATGAATCAACACTCCGGCAAAACATAGGCCACTCGGAGGTATAACCTGCAAACATGACCGGCCACTTGGGCAAGCACATATCCCATTTGAGCAACACAAGATATACATTTCAAAATATCTTATAGGACTCAAATGAGCATGCATTCAATAAGAAAAAGTAAATCATCTCATGCGTCCGTACATCGTCGAATATTATCACTAATACATCCTGAATAGTGTCATACATATAACATCACTAATACAACTAAAACCCTAGCACACGACGGGTATCGGCGCGGGCAGTGGACAGCCACAGAGAAGGAACCATCACGGGATCATAGCTCCAATGAGATCCCTGGAGAACCTGCCAGGTATTGGAGAACCTGTACTCCAACGCAAACAAGTAGCAATGGACGTGCGCGTCCTCCTCACTGACACGATGACGCACCACCTCCGCGGAGTCCTCGAGCCTCTGGACCGTCACTGGCCCACGCGACCGCCACCAAAGAAGGTTCGGGTCACGACAGACTGGCTCCTCACCAACCTGTGCCCCCCGGTAGGTAGCGCCTCCCAGTACCACCCCGGTGGAGCCCAGTCCCGGACATGGCCCGTCTGGTCAAGCAGGTGTCATCCTCCGCTGACTCGACAACGAGGATGCGGGATAGGCATCATCGACATCGATGCGGGAAAAATTGCTTTAACTAAAAAAATAGCAAGAAGTTCTTACTAAGGAGTTCTATTAATTCAATTAGTTCTTACTAAAAATAAACTTACTATAAATAAAAATAAACTAATACCTAATTAGTACCTAGTTCTTACTAACTAATTAGTACCTAGCAACTACTGCCCTAATTACCATATATGTAATTAACTAACTAGCACTAAAAACGGCCTAGGGTTCATACTAACTAGCACTAAATAGCTAGGGTTCATACTAAGCAGAGAAGAGGTATTAGAAGTGGAGAGTGCTTGCAGAGGGCGGGGAGAGAGATGGGGTTGGGGGATACGGTGGCACCGAGGTGCGGCGAGGCAGGGTCTGGGGAGACGGCGGCGAGGCGGGGTCGGGGGAGACGGCGGCGAGGCGGGTCGAGGGAGACGGCGGTGAGGCGGGGTCG
>NC_057798.1:791376613-791390611 GCF_018294505.1 Triticum aestivum | reverse complement strand
GTGGCGAGGCGGGGTCGGGGGAGATGGCGGCGAGGCGGGGTCAGGGAGACGGCGGCGAGGCGGATGCGATGAGGAATAGTAGAGGAGAGTTGGGGGAGGAAGCAGAGGAGAGGGAATCAGGCCGCGCGGGGGGTTAGGTGAAAATAGCTTTAACAGTAGCGTGGGGTGGCAAAATGCGCTGCTGCTAAAATCCGTAGTAGTAGCGCTGTTCATAGAAGGACGCTACTACTATACCTAGCACGTCGGTAATGGTGCGGCAATTATAGTAGTAGCGCGTTCTGTTCCTACCGCCTACTACTAAGTGGGTAACAGTAGCGCCGTTCTAGCAGATGCGCTACTACTAAGTAGCAGTAGCGCCTCATTTTAACAAGCGCTACTGGTAACATTATGTGTATAAGGTTTTCCCTAGTAGTGATAGCCGATCCTCAAGTGCATGCAAACCTATGCCCATCCTAAGTCCAGATTGTTTTCTTCCAATGATTAATATATGCAATCCTAGTGTGGATGCAAATCTATACTTGGTAGTTTCTGATGAGGATGTGGTGTTCATGTCAATAATTGCCTACATCTTCATGATCCATCTTGAGTCATTCGAGTCCAAGACACTAGACAATGTCAACTACAATCATTGTAAAATGTGTAACTTACACTTTTCTAGAATGTGTAGCAGGTGACAGAGGTGAGAGTGCAATTTGCACTTTTCATTGAATGGAAATTGTATTTATCTTAACAACGAGATAGGAAAGCGTGGATATCTCGCTTTGAATGAAATATATCGGTTTAATCTTAGGTTAGAGGAGTATGAAAATAACACTCATTGGTGAATAGCACCCGTATTTGGAAATTAGGGTTATGCTCTACATGGAATTTTATTGTCCACATGGAGGCATGAGCATAATTTGAGCTCCATTGTCACAACTTAAATCCGTCCATTGAGAAATTATGAGTGGTATTACTTAGTTGTTAGATTGATTGGTGGGTTTTGTTGGCTAGGTGCTAAAACATCACTGCTATTTGATTGGTGATTATGCAGACCCACTCATTTATTGGTCGTAATATGATGTGTAATTTGAAAATTTGATCTTCAAATGTGCTACTGCTTCTTTCCATTTGAGACTTGACTAGTGTAGGTTTGAATAATGCTGTAGCTTGTCCTGCTGGCGCCCATAAATCAGCTCCTCCACTTCCCACCCTGTCGAAACCCCACAATTTAATACCATAAACCCACAACAATTTGAGCCCCCTCCCACCTCTCATCCCATATCAAGGCTCCGCAATCCTAAGGAACCTATGATTCCAATTGTCGCTTGGTAAATCATGAAGAGCTTTCTAGTTTGGAAATTTTTTGTGTAAATGTGCTGAGTATATTTTGATAATTGTTGTTTAATGTGCTAATCGCACTGATGTTGCTTTCCATTTGAGAATGGATGCCTGTAAGTTTGACATTTTGTCATAGTTTGTCCCGCTGGCGCCTGTAAATCTACCCTTCCACTACCATTCCCTCTTTCTCTTATCAAAGGGCCCAATTATCAGCCTAAACCCGCGATAATTCCTAGTCCCTCACCCCTCTACTTAGCCCATATATGGCCACCGCAATATTGCGGAACCTCTGGCCCCTATTGTCGCCCAACCAATCTTGTAGAGTTGTTTTGTTTTTTCTCTTTCTTCTTTGGGACCAGGGAACAAGTCGGCCATGGTGACTGAGGAGGGGTCCTGGTCTAAAGGGTGGATTTGAGAGTAGGACATGGTGTTCGAGAAAGCTCTGGTGTTGGTAGATCTCCAAGACTATGAGGCCATTTGGAAGAACATAGACGATCTTCAAGTGCATGCAAACCTATGCTCATCCTCAGTCCAGATTGTTTTCTTCCAATGATTAATCTTTGCAATCCTAATTTGGATGCAAATCTATGCTTGGTAGTTTATGATGAGGATGTGGTGTTCATGTCAATAATTGCCTACATCTTCATGATCCATCTTGAGTCATTCCAGTCCCAGAAACTACACAATGTCAACTACAATCATTCTAATATGTGTAACTTACACTTTTCTAGGATGTGTAGCAGGTGAAAGAGGTGAGAGTGCAATTTGCACTTTTCATTGAATGGAAATTGCATTTATCTTAACATCGAGATAGGAAAGCGTGGATATCTCGGTTTGAATGAAATATATCGGTTTAATCTTTGGTTAGAGCAGTATGAAAATAACACTCATTAGTGAATAGCACCCGTATTTGGAAATTAGGGTTATGCTATACATGGAATTTTATTGTCTACATGGAGGCATGAGCATATTTTGTGCTCCATTGTCTCACCTTAAATCCGTTCATTGAGAAATTATGAGTGGTATTACTTAGCTGTTAGATGATTGGTGAGTTGTGTTGGCTAGGTGCTAAAACATCGCTACTATTTGATTGGTGATTATGTAGACCCACTTGTTTATTGGTCGTAATGTGATGTGTATTTTGAAAATTTGATCTTTAAATGTGCTACCGCTTCTTTCCATTTGAGATTGTACTAACGTTGGTTTGAATAATGTCATAGCTTGTCCTGCTGGCGTGCATAAATCTGCTCCTCCACTCCCCTACCTGTCTTACCGAAACCCCCCAATTTAATACCATAAACCCACATCAATTCGCCCCTCCCACCTCTCATCCCATATCAAGCCTCCGCAATCCTAAGGAACCTATGATTCCTATTGTCGCTTGGTAAATCATATAGAGCTATCTAGTTTGGAAAGTTGCTGTGTAAATGTGTTGTTGATAATTTGTTGTTTAATGTGCTGTTGGCACTGATTTTGCCTTCCATTGGATAATGGACACCTGTAGGTTTGACATTTTGTTATAGTTTGTCCCGCTGGCGCCTGTAAATCTACCCCTCCACTACAGTTCCCTCTTTCTCTTATCAAAGGTCCAAATTATCAGCCTAAACCCATGATAATTCTAGGTCCCTCGCGCCTCTACTTCTGCCATATCTGCCACAACAATCTTGCGGAACCTTTGACCACTATTATCGCCTAACGAATCTTGTAGAGTTGTCTAGTTTTTTCTCTTTTTTCTTCGGGGCAAGGGAACATGTCAGCCATGGTGACTGAGGAGGGGTCTTGGTCTAAAGGGTGGATGTGTAAGTAGGACATTGTGTTCAAGAATGCTCTGGTGTTGGTGGAGCTGCAAGGTAGTGAGGCCATCTGAAACAACATAGCTGGCAATGCTGAGGGGAAGAAGGGTTTGAGAACTGGATATGGGCCTATAGGTTGAACGCGGGGGCACGAGAAGACGTTCAAGAATGCGCTTGCTATGGTGGATCTGGATAAGGATGAACCTATGTGGAACAAATCTAATCAGGGTTATTGAGGTGAAAAAGGCATCTAGATCCATGTCGGGGCCTCATGGGTGGATGCGGGAGAAGGACAATGCATTCGAGAATGTGCTTGTATTGGTGGATCTAATGGAGGGTGAGGCCGTATGGAACAAGATAGACGATATTGTTGGTAGGGGGACAGCCAAGGTGGTCAAGTTGCACTCTGAACTATTGGTGGAGGATGTTGGCACAATTGAGGTGGGTTGGGTGCAGATTCCCATGTACAGTGCAACGGGAGTACCAAGGATGGAGGTTCAAGTGGGAAGAAGGGTAGTGGCAGGACAACGGGGAGGGCATGGGCAGAAGGGGTCATCCAAATCTACCGAGTAGGACCAATGGAAGGGATCCTCTGGACTAAGTATGAGCAGAGGTTTGTGCCTCCAACCTTTGTTTCCATGCACTAGAAAGATATATTCGTGCTCTAGATTCTTGATTGCTTGCTTCCGATGATTAAATTATGCAATCATCATGTGGTGTAGGGTGGATATTGAAAATCTGATGCTCAAGTAGTTTACCTACTATCATGGTATTGGGGTGTGAATATGTTAGTAGTGCTTCCATTTGTGTGTATTGGCAGATTAATGCTATTGCCTTTGTTTCTGTCGACCAGAAAGTTGGGCTCGTGCTCTAGATGCTTGATCGGTTGCTTCGGATTCTTAATTTGTGTAAACGTCATATAGTATCGGGTTGGATATTGCATATCTGATGCTTAAGTAGTTTACCTACGCTTGTGGCACTGGGTGTGAATATGTTAGTAGAGCTTCCATTTGTGCCTATTGGGAGATTAATGCTCTTACCATTTCTTTCATTGACCAGAAAGTTGTGCTCGTGCGTTGGATGCCAGATTGGTGGCTTCGGATGATTAATATTTGTAAATGCCATATGGTATTAGGGACGTGATACGTCTGCATCTTATCTATAATTTTTTATTGTTCCATGCCAATATTATACAACTTTCATATACTTTTGGAAAATTTGTATACTATTTTTTGGACTAACATATTGATCTAGTGGCCAGTGCCAGTTCCTGTTTGTTGTATGTTTTTTGTTTCACAGAAAATCCATATCAAATGGAGTCCAAACGCGATAAAAACTTACGGAGATTTTTTTGGAATATATGTGATTTTTGGGAATTGGAATCAACGCGAGACAATGCCCGAGGCGGCAGCAAGGCAGGGGGCGCCCCAGGGGGTAGGGCGCGCCCTGGTCCCTTGTGGCCACCATGTAAGCCGGTTGGTGCCCTTCTTCGGCCGCAAGAAGCAAATATCCGAATAAAAAAATTTCAGCCCAATCGGAGTTACGAATCTCTGGGAATTTAAGAAACGGTGAAAGGCCAGAATCTGGGAAAGTAGAAATAGAAGGGAATAGAGAGAGAGAGAGAGAAATCCAATCTTGGAGGGGCTCTTGCCCCTCCTCCTCCATGGAGGCCATGGACCGGAGGGGAAACCCTTCTCCCATCTAGGGGGAAGGTCAAGAAAGAAGAATAAGAAGGAGGGGGGCTCTCTCCCCCTCTCTCCCGGTGGCACTAGAACGCCGCTGAGGCCATCATAGTGATGGTGATCTACACAAATAACTTCGCCGCTGTCATCACCAACTCTCTCCCCCTCTATGCAGAGTGTAACACCTCTTCTCCCCACTATAATCTCTACTTATACATGGTGCTCAAGGCTATATATTATTTCCCAATGATGTATGGCTATCCTATGATGTTTGAGTAGATCTGTTTATCATATGGGTTGATTGATGATCATGATTGGTTTGAATGGCATCTTTTATTATTGGTGCTATCCTATGATGCTCTCCGTGTCGCACAAGCGTGAGGGATCCCCGCTGTAGGGTTTGCAATATGTTCATGATTTGCTTATGGTGGGTGGCGTGAGTGACAGAAGCACAAACCCGAGTAAGTAGGTTGTTTGCGTATGGGAATAAAGAGGACTTGATACCTTATAATGCTATGGTTGGGTTTTACCTTAATGATCTTTAGTAATTGCAGATGCTTGCTAGAGTTCCAATCATAAGTGCATATTATCCAAGTAGGGAAAGTATGTTAGCTTATGCCTCTCCCTCATATAAAATTGCAATAATGATTACCGGTCTAGTTATCGATTGCCTAGGAACAAATTACTTTCTTGTGACAAAAAGCTCTCCACTAAAACTAACTTAGTTATTTCATTATCTAAACAGCCCTAGATTTTATTTATGTGCTCTTTATTATCTTGCAAACCTATCCTATCACACCTACAAAGTACTTCTAGTTTCATACTTGTTCTAGGTAAAGTGAATGTTAAGTGTGCGTAGAGTTGTATCGGTGGTCGATAGAATTTGAGGGAATATTTTTTCTACCTTTAGCTCCTCGTTGGGTTTGACACTCTTACTTATCGAGAAAGGCTACAACTGATCCCCTATACTTGTGGGTTATCAAGACCTTTTTCTGGCGCCGTTGCCGAGGAACAATAGCGTGGGGTGAATATTCTCGTGTGTGCTCGTTTGCTTTATCACTAAGTAGATTTTATTTGCTCTTCTAAGTTGTTCTTTATCTTTAGTTATGGATATGGAACACGAAATACCAAAACATTTAGGTGTACTTGCTACTCATGGAGATGGGGAACCTCCTAAAACCCTCGATGCTCATTATGTGAAAGATATTATGCACTACTTTAATAATCCTGAGAAAACCCCATTCAACTTTATAATGGGAGACACGATGGATCAACGTGAATACTTTAGGGATTATCGCTTGACTCAAAAAGGGAAACTATTATGGGATCGAATTCATATGTTACATTGGTATGCTTGGAATTTATGCCAGAGATATGATTATACTTGATGCTCTAGGATGAAGGCTTGACACCTTCCCTTTTCATGTAAATTTAATGATAATAAAACCTTGGCTTCTTATGCTAATGGTATATATTATTACTATGATGTGGAACGAATAGAAGAATTCATTGCTTTTAAGGGTGCTTATGAGATTGAATCTTGTTTGAAAAGTGTGAAAATCTTGATGATGTTGTTTACAGACCTAAAAATTATGCTATACTTAAATATTACTATGAGAATTATGAATATAATTTTGATATTGATGCATTTATTGAGAAAGTCTGCATTGTCAAGAAGAGAGTAATATTTTGCAGGAATCTATGGAAGAAGAAATAGATGACACTGTGAGCTCATTAGATGAAAAAGATGACGAGGAGAGCGAAGAAAAAAAGGAGGAAGAGTGCACACTCACTACTAGGGAAAAGCCTAGTAGCAGCACGGGTTTTACGCCTATCAGTAGCACGGGAATGAGCGCTACTGATAAGGCGCTACAACTAAAGCTTAGCAAAAGCGCGCCTAGATCCACGCTACTGCTAAATTGACTTAGTAGTAGCACTTCTTCAGAACAGCGCTACTGGTAATTAGTAGTAGCGCTTCTCCTTTCCCGCGCTACTAGTATTATTTAGTATTTTATTTCTTTTTTATTTCATGTTGTATTCATACACCTTTACACAAGTTTTCATACAACAGGAATTTAGAGATTGTTTTTACATCATAATGAGTTATTACATCACGGGGTGAAAGAACCGTGGACTAGTTTCAAGTGGATGTCCATCCACTTGAAACTAATCCGTGGTTCTTTCACCCAATGATATAATAATATCATCATCATAATCATATCATTAACAACTTATCATCATAATACATCATTGTCATATAACACCTCCTCAAGATCATCATTTTCATCAATGACATCACATAGCAAATTGGTCACTAGTCGTAATCACAAGTACTCCTCATTATCAACTCTAACACATTACCACATAATAAAAATATTGTACCTCATAGGACCTACTACATTCGATTAAGACCTACTACATTTTCTAAGGTAAAATAGCAAAAAACAAGATAGCCCCTGACTCTCTATTATGGAGAATGGAGATTAGCCTGTCTCCAATTCTTGCCTTTTGCTGAATGTTACTTCCAAGAACCTCCTTGCGAATGTCCATACATTTCTTCCATTCTTTGATGAACATGTGTTCACCGATTTTAGAAATCCGATATGCACAGGTGAGCTCCCTACATTTACCTGGCAGTATGTTCTGAACTGAGAGGCAACCATTCAGAGACATCAGATGAGGCACACAATCCATCGGGAGTTTATATTGAAAAACATAATAATAACTTCATAATTAGCAATGATGTACTAGTTTTAGAAGTATGCAAAAGATGCACAGATGTCGTAATAGTAAAAAATCTTACCAGGGTATCTCCAGAGAAGTTACCGTGGTTCAACACATGCACTAGTGGCACGTATTCACCATAATTTGGAGGAGTTCGATAATAGTTATTGTAATTCTCAAGAAGAGTACAAAATGCGATCAGATGATTTTTCTCCTTATACGTTAATTCGGTGCCATCGGTGTAGTGGGTTTTATCTACTATCTTCCGCACAGTCTTTGAAGAATCAAAATAAGCTATCAATGGAAATAAGCTATCAACTATTTTGAAATAAACAATATAAATTAGTTAATAACTATGTTTGAGAAACTCACATAGCGGTACAATCGGAAGCGTATCAACAAGGACCCAAATGTCCATATTGTCTTGCTCGATGTCAGGATCACCAAGATCCATGGTGACAATCATACCCTCATAAAAACCATACATTTTGCAAAGTGCTTTCCAATTTTGGCAACCAAAATGGGTTACGCTCTGAGCATTGCACAGATTTACTTCAAAATACATATCATGATGGGTCCTTAGGTGTATTTTCTTTGTTTCGAAATTTTCATGGTCTTCAAAACCCATCCTCTCCAAGACATAGCGTCTTGCATGGTATAGGATAAGCTAGTCAAATTGTAAAATATGAAAATTAGATGTTGAAATAGTTGAAGTCATGCTTAATTACGAAAAAACACTTGTCGTTGTTGTGTACCGTTTCACAATTGAAGGTCTGCTCGAGCTTAGTGCTGAAGCGCCGATCTTCTTCCAGCTCAACGAACCTGTCGCACATACCTCGATCATCGTGGCACCAGCTACACTCCCCCGGGAGACTGTCGTTGTCCGAGTACGACATTTCCTACGTTCATAATTCAAAGATTAAACTTGTACATACTCTAGCACAAGTCATGCCAAAATTCACGAAAAAATCCGGCATGACCTTTGCTAAAAAAGGACATATCGAGCGCCTGAAATTTGCCAGAACGGAAATTAATCAACACTCCGGCAAAACATAGGCCACTCGGAGATGTAAACTGAACATAAACGGTCACTTGGGCAACCACATATCCTATTTGAGCAACAACACAAGATATACAAGGATATTTGGCTGGTCTCACCTTGATGTCGGAGGGGGTCGATGAGTGGGACGACGACGGGGATGTCGGAGTGGGTCGGTGACGGGGACGACAGTGGTCACCTGAAACCGTATAAGTTATCACTAATACATCCCCAATAATTGCTTAAACTAAAAAATAACAACAGATACGACATGTTCAACTAGTTTTATTAATTCAACTAGTTCTTACTAAATATAAACTTACTATAAATAGAAAAAAAAACTAGTTCTTTCTAAAAATAAAGTAGTTCAACTAGTTATATTAATTATCTTACTAAAAATACATTAGTTCTATTAATTCAACTAGTTCAACTAGTTTATTGATTTACTTACTAAACTAGTTCAACTACAACTAAAGTAGTTCAAGTACAACTACTATTAATCATACTGCCCTAGTTAACTAGTACCATCACTACTAGTAATTAACATCTACTACTACTACTAAAAATCTAGTACTAACTAAGCAACATCTAGTACTAGCTATGAACCCTAAATTAATATCTACTACTACTAAATGTAGTACTAACTAGTGGCAGGGGTGGGGGCGACGGAGAGGTAGCTAGGGGCGGCGAGGTCGAGGGCGGTGGGAGGAGGGCTGCCGGCGGAGGAGGGAGGAGGGGCGGCCGCAGGCGAAGGGAGGAGGGCGGCGGAGGAGGAGGAAGGGTCGGCTGCAGGCGGAGGGAGGATGTGCGAGGAGGAGGGAGGAGGGACGGAAGGAGGGGAGTGCCTCGGTGGCGGACGAACGAAGGCGGCGGCGGCGGCAACGCACGACGATGGTTATCAGCATGCGGGTGAGAGTGAGAGTGTGAGTGAGGGCCGGTCGTGCGTGTGGGGATAAGGTAGGGATAATTGTAGTGTGTTTGCCAAAACGTGCTATAGCTAATCTGAATAGCAGTACCGCTTTGCATATAAACTGCTACTGCTAAGTGAACTATACAAAAAATACGTCAATGCAAAAATACATTGGCCATCATTGATCTTTTTGTGTATAATCTGAATTGTCAATATGAGTCCTCTCCGGTAGGAACCGAAGAGGACTCATATTGCGGCCACAAATTTTACACATATATAGAGTTCAGTGAAGACCAACTGGTTGTGGTAGTTTCAGAAATAACATATTTAAGGTGGTAAACACCCTGTTCACGGAGCGAGGTGGGACCAAACTTGTGGGCTGATCTTAGAAGTAGCGGTTTTCTTCGAAGCGCGCTCCTGCTAACATCTATAGCAGTAGCGCGGTTCAGTATAGGGCGCTACTGCTATAACTAGCGGGGGGGCGAGGACATGGCAATTATAGCAGTAGCGCGGTTTGTGGTGGACGCGCTACTGCTATTTTCCTTTCAGCGGCGCATTTTGATATCACGCGCTGCTGCTAAATAGCAGTAGCGTGGTATTTTGAGGAGCGCTACTGGTAAGATTCTGTGTATAGGCTTTTCCCTAGTAGTGACTAGTAGAAAATAGGGCTTTAATTCGGGTCTGGCCAGCCCATTAGTCCCGGTTCTTCACGAACCGGGACCCATGGGGGGCATTAGTCCCGGTTCATGAGCCCAGGGGGGCGGCCGGGGCCTCGTGGGCATTGGTCCCGGTTCGTCCGGATCCATTTGTCCCGGTTCTAGGCACGAACCGGGACCAATGGTGCTCGCTGCTGGCCCACAACCATTGGTCCTGGTTCGTGGCTTGAATCGGGACAGATTGTCGGGCTTTAATCGCAGTTTCTACCATGAACCAGCACAAATGAGTTGCCTATAAATACCCCATCGCCACAGCAGAGCACTCCACAGTGCTCTATTTTTTCTGGCCGACGAGGGGAGGGCATTTGGGTGCTCTAGCTCACCTCCTATGCACATGAGGTGTTCGTTGAAATGTCCGAGCCACACTAGTTAATCTTTCTCCTCTCGAAACTCAACCTCCGAGCTCCATTTTCCCCGAGATTTGTCTAGGTTTAGCGGTCCGTCACATCCCGTCTCCGTCTTCACCGACGTCGATTGCCCGCGCCGATCTCATCGCCGGCACCACCGTGCTGAGCCTCTTGTTCTTATCTTCTTTCTGAAAGAAAAAGTTCTTACTTCAGATAGATATTTGTCTAATTTTCTTACTTTTATTATTCCTTGTTATTATATAGTGCGATGGTTTTGGTATCCGCCCCCGTCGGCCCTCGTCCTGTCTATGATTCAGATGTGGTATATATTATGTTTTGATTACTATTTGGTTCATTTATTGTTTATGACAATTATGCCGACCAACATGACATAGATTTTATTTATCTAGGTGGTTGTTGAACTGGAAATTCCAACCGACCCTATTGTCGAGAGGGTAAATTTAGTTGAAGAAGAAAACAATTACTTGAAGGAAAAAATAAGAAAAAATGAGGAGGAGAAGATGATATTGGAGTTGCATGTTGCGGATGTCGTCGATGATCACAAGATCAAGATGGATGCAATGCGGTTGAAGATTAAAAAGATTAGAAAATATGCCATTCATACCGAGGCTTGGTATCATTATGCAGTTGGATCAGTTGTTACCTTGGTTGCGATTATGATCGCATTTGTTGTTGCATTGAAATGTTTTACATAATTTCAATGTATGGTTTAATTAGATGCTCTGGAGAGCTATATGTTGTTCAATGAGAACTATGTATGTACTTTGGTTTTAATGTGATGATGAACTTCTATTAATTTGGTCACTTATCTATTCATGAGAGGGTTGAAAATTGATGATGTGGCTTTGAATTGTGCATTTTTTGGACACAAAAAAACTATGGAGTTCAAATAAGTTCAAAAAATGAAATCCCTTTGTAACAGACGAGTTTCCGTATGAAACCCTGATACTTCGAAAGAGATTGTCCGTTTTGTACATGAAGTGCATCCAGTTTTTGCTGTAACCATGTCTACTTTCTTGCACATGTTATGTGGATGAAATGATGATACCATGCCAACTTTTAACCTTTTCAGAGTTCATTTCAAATGCTTTTCAATTTCATTGTCTTATAGCTCAGGATAATCAGTAAATGCATTAAAATAACAAATGAAGTTAGAAAGGGTTGAAAATTGATGATGTGGCTTTGAATGGTGCATTTTGAACACAGAAAAACTATGGAGTTCAAATAAGTTCAAAAAAATGAAATCCCTTTGTACCAGACGAGTTTCCGTATGAAACCCAGATACTTCGAAAGAGATTGTCTGTTTTGTACACGAAGTGCATCTAGTTTTTGCCGTAACCCTCTCTACTTTCTTGCACATGCTATGTGGGTGAAATGATGATACCATGCCAACTTTCAACCTTTTCAGAGTTCATTTCAACTGCTTTTCAATTTCATGGTCTTATAGCTCAAAATAATCAGTAAATGCATGAAAAATAACAAATGAAGTCAGAAAGGGTTGAAAATTTGTGATGTGGCTTTGAATGGTGCATTTTGAACATAGAAAAACTATGGAGTTCAAATAAGTTCAAAAAAATGAAATCCCTTTGTAACAGACGAGTATCCGTATGAAACCCTGATACTTCAAAACAGATTGTCCATTTTGTACACGAATTATCATAAAATAAAATAAATAAGTAATTTGAAACAAAATAATATAAACTTTAATAAAATATATAAGTAGAAACAAAATAAAATAAATTTTAATAACATGAATAAAATTTATGAAACTAAAATTATCAAAGTATTTTCTGTTCAAAACATTATAAGCAACCTCTAGTATTATTGAAACTAAAATTATATAAAATTGATGCAACTAAAATTATCAAAGTATTTTCTGTTAAAAATCATTAAAAGCAAAAAGAATTTTTCATAATGAACTTTTTTGTTAGAAACTTTAATAGCAAAAGGAATTATCATAAAATAAAATAAATAAGTAATTAGAAACAAAATAAAATAAAACAAATAAGTATTTTGTTCTAAGTATAAAAAAAACAAAGTAAATAAAGAAAAAAGGAAAACAAAAAAACTGGGAGAAAATAAAACAATTGCCACCTACAGGGCCACCACAACCTGAATACGACTAGAAAAAACCCATCCATGGGCGTAGGCCCGCAGAAGGCCCGGTAGGCCCACAGGCATAGCAGTGTTAGATTTGGCCCATAGGCCTGCAATTTCAGAGGAGTTCGAAAGGGAAGAGGCAACCGATCTTATAAACAGATGTTGAACGCTCTCAACTAGCGAGGTGGGACTAAACTCCCACCACCACGCCGCTGTGCAAGGCCTTTAGTCCCGGTTGGTGGCTCAACTAGCAAGGTGGGACTAAACTCCCACCACCACGCCGTTGTGCAAGGCCTTTGGTCCCGGTTGGTGGCGCCAACCGGGACTAAAGGGTGGTACCGGTTCGTGGCGCCAACCGAGACCAATGCCACCCCTTTAGTCCCGGTTGGTGCCACCAACCGGGACCAAAGGCTGCTGAAAAGAGGCCTTTGGTCCCGGTTGATGGCACCAACCGGGACTAAAGGGGGCATTGGTCCTGCTTGGTGCCACGAACCGGTACCAATGCTTTGGGTATATAAGAAAACACTTAGCAGTTTCGACCAAATCCATCACTTCTTCTCCCCCGACGCCCCTGCTCCTCCTCGTCGTCGCCGTCCGATGCCCCTGCTCCACCTTGCCGTCGCCGCCGCCACCGACGCCGCCAGGCTGCTCAATGTCGCCGCCGCCGCCGCTGACGCCCTATGCCCCGACGACGGCGTCAACCCTCTCGCCCCTACCGGCCCCGACGCGCCGCCCACCGTGCCCGCCCGCCCCCTGTGAGCACCAGCCTCTCCCGCGCCCCTCCCTGTCCCGCGCCCTTGCGCCCCTGCCCTGCTCCACCGGCGCTGGCGCCGGCCCCTCCGCCGTGCCCCTCCGGCCCTGTGCCATGCTACTATTAGATTTTTAGATGTTTTTAGATGTTTTTACATGCTATTTTTAGATGTTTTTACATGTCTTTTAGATTATTTTAGTTTATGTTTAGTTTAGTCTTCAAATTAGGAAAATTTCAGATGTGTAGTTATATTTATTTAGATGTGTAGTTAATTTAGATGTTGTAATTTGTTCATAAAAATGTGCACTTTTGTATAGAAACTTTATTTTTTTCATATGTACGAAAATGTAGAGTGAAAATGAAAACAAACATATAAGAAAAAACAAAGAAAAAATGAAGAAGGAAAAGAAAACCGCCCGGCTCGGCCAACCACCGCATTTTCATAAAGTGTTTCCACCGCATTTACATGAGGGGGGACGTCGGAAAAAATAAGAAGAGGAAGAAGAAGAAAAAAAAGAGGAGAAGAAGGAATAGAGGAGTAGAAGAAAAATTCTTCTACTCCTCTATTACTTCTTCTTCTCCGCTTTTTTTTCTT
>NC_057798.1:791368818-791376212 GCF_018294505.1 Triticum aestivum | reverse complement strand
GCTCGACCAAAACTCTCTAGGACACCCAAACCCTAGAAAAAAACGATGTCGGTCTCCTACCCCCTCCCGCCGCGCCCCTACCCGAAAACTCTCTCGAGGCCACCCAAATTTACAAAGTTAAAAGAGCGTTGTCATCGAGACCACCCCAAGCCCTTAAAGCGTTGTCGAGGCCACCCCAAACCCTTGAAGCATTGCCGAGGCCACCCCAAACCCTTGAAGCGTTGCCGAGGCCACCCCACCCCAAACAAAATTAGCCATGTGTGGCCCAACTTGTACTACCACGCAAGGAAGCTAGCCATGATTCTAACCATAATGGTGGTCGGGCCTAAAATTTCCCTTCAAAAATTAATTTGTGAGGTTAAAGTATGTTGTACATGTAAAAGGGCGACCAGATACACTATGTTGATCTACTTACATAGGGATCTTGTCCTTCTGATTACAACAAATTTGTTTTTGTGTTGCACAAATGTGAATCCTATAGTATAACCATCTTAATAACTTGTAGTTATGTTAACCATTGACTAGGTATTTTGGTTTGCTTGTGCTTTCACTATGGTATAGCGGAGTTCTAAGTTCCAGTCAACACTTGCTTTTGTTTCCGTGCCCTCGCCATATTCGCTCCATGTCGTTTCTGGTAGTATTTGTTTTCGTATTCGATTTTTTTGGGGTTTTGTATTCGTTTTTGCTTCCAAAACAATTATGTAATCAAATGAGGTAGCACCAAGTTCTATCCGTGTTTGCTCAGTTTTCATCCCCGCTCGTCGGTGCAACCACACAACAAGGAAGAAAAGCCTTGAAACTCTTATACACCCTTTATTTTTATAATGAATAAATGATAGACATGTAGATTGTATTGTAATGAATAAAAAATTATTATTTTACAATTAATAAATACAATTGAAATATTACTTATTAAATATCGGGCGCCCAGTTTTTCCCCCACTAAGCCCTGTCGGCCGCTGACATATTCTACCTATCAATTATTTTCCCATTATGATTCTTTTTAAGTTATTGTGATTTTCCTAATCCCATGTGATGTCACAAAATCATTTATCTCCAAAATCCCAAATGCATTATTCTCATTATTCTTCAGTCCGGTTCTCACAAGATAAGTGCGCCATGGTCATCTCGATGGTAACAAAGCAAGGCAAGCACGCACGGGAGCAAAGACATAGCCAAGACCCAGTCTGGACATACCACGACCCGGGTCGTGACACTGGATTCCTTTGTTGACTTTGGCACATTCGACACTATTAAATTATACCACGGGTCTTTCCCTTCAATGTCACCGCATGGCTAGTCCAAGTGCAATGAGAACTTTTAATTGGGCAGGCAAAACAACGTCGTTTCTATGATCTACTCGTACCTTCACTGCTGCAGGATGTTGTTAACGCGACACTACAGTCAAAGACCTCTAACAGCCTGGTTGGCCCTTTTTTTTTCTTTTGATTTATTTGGGTTTTGCCTTGTTTTTCTTTTTGGAGTAGATCGTGGTCTTGCAACCTGGGAGATCATCCTCATTTCTTCTCCCAAGTGATCCATCATTCTCCAAATCATCCGAAGACCATGCCATTTCCATTCTAGCCTAACTCCATAATTATTTTTCTTGGGGAAAATTCCTTTTCTATTAAAGGAATAACCTCAAGTGCCCTAAGTTGTGAAGCAACCTATATTTCTGTCCATCCAAAAATTCCCAAATAATTCTCATATTTTCTTTGGGTCATATATTGCTCGAATATGCCCAAGCATTTCTTTGGCCAGTTCAAAAATAATTCCCCAATATTCCTTTTCATATTCTGCCATGAATGGCCCTTTCCTAGTTGCTCCCAAACTTTTTGGGCATTCTTTTATGTCCAAATCATTGCCTCATGCAAAAATTCAACTTCATTTGCCTAGCCAATCTTCCTCGGTGATTTTTCAAAGTTTTTGTTAGACGGAAGGCTTTGTGAAGGAAGTACTAACTAGGAGTATCCAAATGAGTTGAAATTTTGCACACTCCTTCATGTGCTCATATTAAACCCCTCATCCAAATTTCAGGCCAATCCAATCATCTATGTGAGCACAGGGTCAAATCTTACCTTCTATCAATGTTTTCATATTGTGAAGGAAGTATATTTTATCTTGCTTCATTTTGTCTGAAAATTTACGAGAGCATTCTGATGACCATAAAACCTCTCTCCACCAATTTTGGGATCACTTCATCAAGCCAATATCTCTCTAGAATGTTTGCAAGTTCCTGGGCAGAGATGATGTTTGTGAAGCCAGTACCATTTTGGTGAATCCAATTGGTATGAAATTTTTACAGCATCTTTATATGTCCATATCATCACGCCTTGCCAAATTTCAGCTCAAGTCGCTTCTTCATTTGAGTGCATCATCATAATCATGGTCCTGGACCAAATATGAAGTTTCAAAGCAACTATATTAATCCTTGGTCCATTTTTCCTCAAACTCCCCAGGATTGTAGCCTTTCCTAATCTTAACACCCTAGACAACCTCGTTGGCTCCAATTGTATCCCTGTTGATCACTAGTGCTCAGCCAAGTTTGCTACAACAAACTTCAGAGCTTAGTTCCAACTTCACCATAGCACCTCAGATCAAGCCATAGACTCATAAATGCTCCACCCTGGAAGAAAACACCACCAGACAAGGTTTGCAATCCTATCGTGACATCCATGTGCCTTGTGCCGTGGTGACCGTGCAGCTGGCATGGCAATGCACGCGCTCTGTGTGCTATGGCCGCATCTAGAGCGTCATTTCTGCTCCGTCCCCTTCCCTCTCGCCGTCTTTGCGCGCGTGAGCATGTCCAGTGGCTTCACCTCGTCGTAGCCACCTCCCTGGACCCCTCTCCCTCTCCAGAAACCTCCTCGTCGGCACTCGCCGACGCACGACCACAGGCGAACAGTGGCGGTCTCGCTTTAATGGCGTTCGTTTCTACCTCCATGTGCTCCCTTAGCTCCCTCTGCCCCGTGAGCTTCTCCATGTTCCTCCTCCGTTGCTTACCTCCGAGCTCGAGCGTGCGCACATGCGTCCCTGGCTCCGGCCACATGTCCGCGGTGACGCCAGCTCGACCCCCTCCTCCCCTTCCTATATAAGGCCGCCCCAGTGACGTTTCTCTGCGCCATCGACCTCACCGCACCTCCTCTAGCCCCCTGACCTCTTCCCCGAGCTCGAGCGCCCTCCAGGTCCACCATTGCCGGCTCGGCCGCCGCCTCTTCCCACTTCAATTCCAGTGAACCGTGCCCCATCTCCACCTCCTACCTCCGCCAGATCCCTATCCAGTCATCTCCAGGTCTCCCTGGAGCTCATCCTCGCCTCCAAGTCGCCGGAGTGCCATGCATGTCTACGGCCGACGCCGCTGTCCGCCGCGGCTGGCATCCCGCTCCGCCGACCACCATTATGTTTTCCGGTGGAAAATACATGGAAACTGAACTTTCCGTTTCCACTATGAACCTATGGCTACTTAGTATCCCAACCGCCAAATAAAATTAGCCATGTGTGGCCGAACTTGTACTACCACGCAAGGAAGCTAGCCTTGATTCTAACCATAATGGTGGTCGGGCCTACAATTTCCCTTCAAAAATTAATTTGTGAGGTTAAAGTATGTTGTACATGTAAAAGGGCGACAAGATACACTATCTTGATCTACTTACATAGGGATCTTGTCCTTCTGATTACAACAAATTTGTTTTTGTGTTGCACAAATGTGAATCCTATAGTATAACCATCTTAATAACTAGTAGTTACGTTAATCATTGACTAGGTCTTTTGGTTTGCTTGTGCTTTCACTATGGTATAACGGAGTTCTAAGTTCCAGTCAACACTTGCTTTTGTTTTCGTGACCTCGCCATATTCGCTCCATGTCATTTCTGGTAGTGTCTGTTTTCGTATTCAATCGTTTTTGCGTTTTGTGTTTGTTTTTGCTTCCAAAAGAATTATGTAATCAAATGAGGTAGCACCAAGTTCTATCCGTGTTTGCTCCGTTTTCATCCCCGCTCGTCGGTGCAACCACACAACAAGGAAGAAATGCCATGAAACTCTCATACACCCTTTATTCTATAATGAATAAATGATAGACATGTAGATTGTATTGTACTGAATAAAAAATATATTATGTGTTATAATTAATAAATACCATTGAAATATTACATATTAAATATCGGGCGCCCAGTTTTCCCCCCACTAAGCCCCACCGGCCACTGACATATTCTACCTATAAATTATTTTCCCATTATGATTCTTTTTATGTTATTGTGATGTTCCTAATCCCATGTGATGTCACGAAATCATTTATCTCCAAAATCCCAAATGCATTATTCTCATTATTCTTCAGTCTTGTTCTCACAAGGAAAGTGCGCCCTGGTCATCTCGATGGTAACAAAGCAATGCAAGCAAAGGCATAGCCAAGACCGAGTCTGGACATACAACGGCCCGGGTCGTGACACTGGATTCCTTTGTTGACTTTGGCACATTCGGCACTATTAAATTATACCACGCGTCTTTCCCTTCAATGTCACCGCATCGCTAGTCCAAGTGCAATGAGAACTTTTAATTGCGCAGATAAAACACCGTCGTGTCTATGATCTACTCGTACCGTCACTACTGCAGGATGCTGCTAACGCGACACTACAATCAAAGACTTGTAACACCCTGGTTTTTCGCCCTTTTGTTTTTCTTTTGATTTATTTGGTTTTTGCCCTGTTTTTCTTTTTGGAGTAGATCTGTAGTCTTGCAACCTCGGAGATCATCCTCATTTCTTCTCCCAAGTGAACCATCATTCTCCAAATCATCCCAAGACCATGCCATTTCCATTCTAGCCCAACTCCATAATTCTTTTTCTTGAGGAAAATTCCTTTTCTATTAAAGGAATAACCTCAAGTGCCCTAAGTTATGAAGCAACCTATATTTCTATCCATCCAAAAATTTCCAAATAATTCTCATAATTCCTTTGGGTCATATATTGCTCAAATATGCCCAAATATTTCTTTGGCCAGTTCAAAAATAATTCCCCAATATTCCTTTTCATATTCTGCCTTGAATGGCACTTTGTGAAGGAAGTGTCATTTATCTTTTCCTAGTTACTCCCAACCTTTTTGGGCATTCTTTTATGTCCAAATCATTGCCTCATGCAAAAATTCAACTTCATTTGCCTAGCCAATCTTCCTTGGTGTTTTTTCAAAGTTTCTGTCAGACGGAAGGCTTTATGAAGGAAGTACTAACTAGGAGTATCCAAATGAGTTGAAATTTTGCACACTCCTTCATGTGCTCATATTAACGACCTCCTCCAAATTTAAGCCCAATCCAATCATCTATGTGAGCACAGGATCAAATCTTGGCTTCTGTCAATATTTTCATATTGTGAAGCAAGTATATTTTATCTTGCTTCATTTTGTCTGAAAATTTACCAGAACATTAGAATGACCATAAAACCTCTCTCCACCAATTTTGGGATCAATTCATCAAGCCAATATTTCTCTAGAATTTTTGCAATTTCCTGGACAGAGGTGATGTTTGTGAAGCAAGTATTATTTTGGTGAATCTAATTGGTATGAAATTTTACAGCATTTTTATATGTCCATATCATCAAGACTTGCCAAATTTCAGCTCAAGTGGCTTCTTCATTTGAGTGCATCATCATAATCTTGGTTCTGGACCAAATATGCAGTTGCAAAGCAACTATATTAATTCTTGGTCCATTTTTCCTCAAACTCCCCAGGATTGTAGTCTTTCCTAATCTAAACACCCCAGACAACATCATTGGCTCCAATCGTATCCCTGTCGATCACCACTGTGCAGCCAAGTATGCTACAGCAAACTTCAGAGCTTAGTTCCAACTTCACCACAATACCTCAGAGCAAGCCATACACTTTTAAATGCTCCACCCTTGAAGGAAACACCATCACACAAGGTTTGAAATCCTCTCGTGACATCCCTGTGCCTTGTGCCGTGGTGACCGTGCAGCTGGCATGGCAATGCACGCGCTCTGTGCGCTGTGCCCGCGTCCAGAGCGTCATTTCTGCTCCGTCCCCTTCCCTCTCGTCGTCTTCGCGCGCATGAGCATGTACAGTGGCTTCACCTCATCGTAGCCACCTCCCTGGACCCCTCTCCCTCTCCAGAAACCTCCTCGTCGGCGCTCGCTGGTACACGACCATGGAAGAACAGCGGCGGTCTCGCTTTAATGGCGTTCGTTTCTTCCTCCCTGTGCTCCCTCGGCTCCCTTTACCACGTGACCTTCTCCCTGTTCCTCCTCCATCGCTTACCTCCAAGCTCGAGCGTGCACACACGTGTCCGTGGCTCCGGCCACGTGTCCGCGGCGACGCCCCTCCTCCCCTGCCTATATAAGGCCGCCCCGGTGTCGTTTCTCTGCGCCATCGACCTCACCGCACCTCCTCTAGCCCCCTGACCCCTTCCCCAAGCTTGAGCGCCCTCCAGGTCCACCATTGCCGCCTCAGCTGCCGCCTCTGCCCACTTCAATTCCGTGAACCGCGCCCCTCCTCTACCTCCTACCTCCGCCAGAGCCCTATCAAGTCATCTCCAAGTCTCCGCGGAGCTCATCCTCGCCTCCAAGTCGCTGGAGTGCCGTGCCCGTCTTCAGCTGACGCCGCCGTCTGCTGCGCCTGGCGTCTTGCTCCGCTGACGCCGCTCTCCCCCGCGGATGCAACTTAGTTGGTCGGGATCTCCTTGTCCTCCTGAGTCCAATGGGGGGTTGGGCGCCGCCTATGGTGGCCGGTGTCACCGGCAAGCCTCGCCGGTGCCGAGCCCAGTCCTCTGCTTCGCGGGCGGTGTGGAGAGAAGACAAAGACAGCGGACTCTCCCCTCCAACTGGACGGTGGGCCCCGTGCACTACTGGAATCTGGCATTTTGCCATCTGCCACCTCTTTGCCATCGGCTTCCACAAAGCGGACGGCAAAGAAAGTGTAGATGGCAACTATTTGCCGTCAGCTTCCTCTTTGTCGTCGGCCAGCTAACGGCAAAGAGCTAGAAGGCAGACAGCAAAGAGCCAGGTGGGCCCCATAGGGCACGGCGTGGCTAGGTCAGATTCTTTGTCGTCCGCTAGCGGACGGCAAAAGAGGTGACTACTTTGCCGTCTGCTGGCAGACCGCAATGTTAGTCCTTTGCCGTCTGCTTGCGGACGACAAAAGGAGACGTGGGCCAGCCCTAACGGTGGCCTTCTTTGGCGTCTATTAGCAGACGGCAAAGAAGGGCCACTTAACGGGCCGAGCCGTCTCCCACCTCTCTCTCTTCCTCTCTCCCTCCCGCGCGCCAGGCTCTCTCCTCTGTCGCCACTGTCGCCGTCGCCGGCCATCCCCGCCCCGTCACATCATCGCTATGTCGCCCTGCCGCGCCCCGTCGCCCCGCCACACCCCGTCGCCCAGCCGCCCCGCCGCGCAGCC
>NC_057798.1:791368032-791368808 GCF_018294505.1 Triticum aestivum | reverse complement strand
AAGAAGAAGAAGAAGAAGAAGAAGAAGAAGAAGAAGAAGAAGAAGAAGAAGAAGAGGAGGAGGAGGAGGAGGAGGAGGAGAAGAAAGAAGAAGAAGAAGAAGAAGAAGAAGAAGAAGAAGAAGAAGAAAGAGGAGGAGGAGGAGAAGTGTAACGCCCCGGATCCGATGCGCCAGGTGTCTGCCAGTTATTCGCTGTCGTTGCCATGTCATTTGCTTGCGTGTTTCATTTTGCCATGTCATCATCTGCATTTCATATCATGTCATCATGTGCATCGCATTTGCATACGTGTTCGTCTCATGCATCCGAGCATTTTCCCCGTTGTCCGTTTTGTAATCCGGCACTCCGTTGTCACCCGGCGCCCCCTTTTGTCTCTTTTCGTGTGCGGGTGTTAAACGTTCTCGGAATGGGCCGAGTTTTGTCAAGTGGCCTTGGTATACCACCGGTAGACCACCGGTCAAGTTTCGTTCCATTTGGAGGTCGTTTGGTACTCCAACGGTTAACCGGGCATCTGCAAAGTCCATTTGAGTGTCCAGCAAAACCCCCCTCTAAAACCAGCCCAAAACCCACCAAACTCTCTTCCATTCTCTAGGTCGTTCGATCACGATCGTGTGGGCGAAAACCGCACCTCATTTGGAGCCTCCTAGCTCCCTCTACCTATAAAACTCCATCTCCCCCGAAAAACGGAATCGCAGACGAACCCTAGAAATTTTTCCTCCGCGCCGGCGGACAACGTCCGCCGCGCCGCCCGGCCAACCGGAGCGCGCCACGTCACCGC
>NC_057798.1:791342897-791368022 GCF_018294505.1 Triticum aestivum | reverse complement strand
GAAGAGGAGGAGGAGGAGGAGGAGGAGGAGAAGAAAGAAGAAGAAGAAGAAGAAGTAGAAGAAGAAGAAGAAGAAGAATAAGAAGAAGAAGAAGAAGAAGAAGAAGAAGAAGAAGAAGAAGAAGAAGAAGAAGAAGAAGAAGAAGGCGAAGACAAAGAAAAGAGGGTTCCTCGGTGTCGATGGTACCCTTGATAGCAAGTATCGTCAATGCGAGGTACATGTGACCGTCGGTGTCGAATACTACATCCACGTCCCACAAGTGACACAGGGGTCCAGCGTCCAGCAGCAACAGTTCTCGGCGTCGATGGCGGTCGAACACCATTGCAAATTTGTCTGGCAGCCTCAAAGATGACGATTGAAAACTAAGTATTGAAACTTGAAACACCGAAACTAACTCAAGTCGGTTTGCTTGTTTGAAATTTCATAACTTGGCTTTAATCCTCATCGCAGAGGCTGCCAGACTAATTCGCCAAGGTGTTTGGCCGTCATCGGCCACCAGAACTATTGTTGCGGGACGCCGGGCGCCGGTTTCACTTGTGGGTTGTGGATCTAGTGTTCAACGCCGACCGCCTCATGTACCTTGCACAGATGGTAGTTGCTATTTAGTTTACCCGGGGACGAGCGGGTTAGGGGGTTCGTTGGTGTGGATGGTACCGTAAATAGCAAGTATCATCAGTGCGAGGTACATGTGGCCGTCGGTGTCGAATACTTGCTATGTTACTCATCTTTCGATTTAAATGTGCAGTTATTTCAACGATGCGAGGGTCTAGTGTTCGACGAGCTCCGCCCCTGCGTTCATTTGTGAGCTCAAATGACATCTCCTCCTCCCCCCTTCGTTTGCTCTGTTTTGGTCTTAGTGCCGATGAAACTTGCTAGCTATAGGTGGCAATCATCAGTATGCGTAACCACTATGTGTCTCCTGTTTGAAAGGGTTACATCTATAAATATGCATGCATTTGCATATTTATAATCGTGATTCTTTCTAATTGTTCAATGTTATCCATGGACAGCTCGAGTATGTGTGGATTGGGTTCGTTTTCCCATATGTTATGCTCTAGATCCGATGCAGAATTTCGTCAGTGCCTCCCTATTGTTCTCCGGGTACAGATCCTCTCCGCTTATTGCCGAGATGTGAATCACGAGAACAACGGGGAGGTGCTGCCGAAATTTTGCGTCGGATCCGGAGCAGAGCATTGGAAAACGAACCCGATCTACACATACTCGGGTGGGATTAGGACCTATCCTTACCTATTAGCGTGTAGGTTGCATGGACGTAATAAAACTGACAAACTCCATTAACTGATGAATATGGTTTGCTTAATTATGTATATATTTCTTGTGTGTCCAGTAGGAAGTCCATATGAGTGATCATGCGTGGATGTACACCGGTTACACTAGTTAGTATGTTTGGACCGAGGAATGGTTAACAAAAACCAAGGGTTTGTTAGAGCCGCATTTGCAAATGGCCAGAAATTAAGCTGGTGCCCCTGTGTCCGGTTCATGAACTATAATCAGAGGGACGAGCTTAAAATGAGTAAACACCTGTAGAAATTTGGTTTTACACCTGGTTACACGGTCTGGACATTACATGGTAGTCTGTCCAACGTGCCAGAGCCGAGACGGTTCACCGTCGCACCCACGAGCATGGTACCAGGATGGAAGACATGCTGCAAGACTTTGACAATGCTCGGGACTCGGACGAGGAGATGGAGGAATCTGCAAAGGCCTTTACTGAAATGTTGGAGTCCTCAAAACGTCCTCTCCACGAGCACACTGATCTTTGTCAACTGGATGCCATCTCATAAATAATGGCATTGAAGGCTCAATTCAACTTGGGCAGAGAATGCTATGACGCGATGATGATAGTATTCGGAGGATTTCTACCCAAAGGCCATGTGCTACCTCCAAACCTGTACCAGTCAGACAAAATCCTCCGTGCTCTTAACATGCCCTATCAAAAGATACATGCCTGTGAGAAAGGATGTGTCTTATTTAGGCTACAGTATGAGGACTTGAACTATTGTCCCATTTGCAATTCTTCCAGGTATGTTGTGGTAGACAACGGTATGGGTGAGAAGACGCAGACCAAAATACCCATTAAAGTTCTTCGGTATATGCCAATCCTACCAAGATTTCAACGTCTTTTCATGGTCGAAGAGACAGCTAGACAGATGACATGGCACAAAAGGGCAAAAGAACCAAACTAGATGCAGATGGGAATGTGATGATGGTGCACACATCGGATGGTGAAGCGTGGAAGCGCTTCGATGCATTACATAAGGAAAAAACGGCAGATCCAAGGCATCCTCGAGTCGCCGTCAGCATAGATGGATTCAATGTGTTTGGTCAGTGTGGCACCCCGGCTCAGAGAAAACCGGAACGCCCCGTATTCCAGCCCAGAGATCGAGGAGAAGTCTTCTGGAATACGGCACTTCTTAGCATAGAACAAACCAGCTTTCTATTATTACACGAATATGAATACAATGTCTCCGATATTACAATGAATAACATCGGTACGGCGACACTACACCATCCTTAGTTGCTCTATGCAAGCAGCAGAACAACTCGAAGCAGCGGAATAACTCTAGCAGCGGAACAACGGCAACGGTGGTGAACTCCACTCCGTAGGGACTCTGGCTGGAACACTTATCTAGCTCGCACGAACCGAACCCACGACAAGCAAGCAATCAAATCCGGAATGACCTGCAAGCTGGCATGACACGCCAGGTCAGTACATTGAATGTACTTGCAAGCTCACAATAAACCAGAAGCATTCAAGACAGACAACGTCATGGCAATTACAGGTTAAACAGGAATTATCATGATATCATCAGTACAACCTGGCATGACCAACATAAACATAATACAGCTAACCCAACCTGAACATAGCATGAACATATTAATCCGACAATACTAGCATGCAACATAATGGCACTATATGCACCATTATTCTGCTCGGCTACCTCGTAACCAACACATGCATCACTTACCAACCTCGGACATCACACGATCATCCCAGGATCAAATCAAGCTTGGTATAAACAATACCGTAGGAATAAATAAATGACCACAAGGAGCTTGACCTTTACCCATGATTCTCGTACAACATCACGAATATACGACAACTCGGTATCCTCGATACCATCGTGATCCTTACGGCGATCACAACCACGACCAACACTTAGTCTCAAACCATGATCCTTACGGTGATCACAACCCGACCACTAAATGGCCCGTGATCGTTATGACGATCACAACCCGACCACTACATGGCCCGTGATCTTTACGGCGATCACCACCCGACCAATACATGGCCCGTCTCGTTATTATTAAGCACATTATTCTTATTACTGTTGACTCATGGTGTGACCTACTTTCAACCTGGACCCTTATCCGCGGGCGCGGCTATCGATAGATTAATATACACTCTACAGAGGTTAGTACACTGTACCCACACTACGGAACCCATGGCCTCACCCTCCCATCCTGGTGGACCAACGGTGTTCCGACAAAACCGATCTACTGTCATGACACTCTCCCGGCCACTCCGACTCACTCCCCACTGGGCTTAGTCATGGGTGGCCCCGTGTCTACCTCCAGACACAATGACCACCGTCGTGGCCCATCCCACCACTACAAAAAAAATACACTTCCGTGATGATACGTGTTTGTCACAGTAGGTCGCATTTTTTGTCATGCATGTACATCCATGAAAAAATTATGATAGAATCAAGATAGTCATACATGTGCTGTCGTAGAAGTGTTCCATGACATTACCAAAATTATCATCACGGTATCGCGTGTCACAGAAGTGCTTTCGTCAAGGGTGACCAACACGTGGCATCCACCGTAACGGAACGCCGTTAAGCTATCGGGTCGGCTTTTGGATCCGATAACCCGTTAACAGCCGGGATCAATGGGGATTTTCCATGTGTAAAATCATCATTGGCTGGAGGAGACACGTGTCAGGTCGGCGCTGGCACAGGTGTCACTCGTCCAATGGGCGAGACGCGCCGATGATATGTTGACACGTGGACCAGCCCATCAAGTTTAAATGGGCCGGCCCAACTAAAGGCCCACAAGATTTGGTGGACCATAATGGGCCGGCCCAGCTAAAGGCCCATGAGATTTTGCAGGCCATAATGGGTTGGCCTAGCTAAAGGCCCACGAGATTTTGTGGGCCATAATGGGCCGGCCCAGCTAAAGGCCCACAAGATTTTGCGGGCCATAATGGGCCGGCCCAAGTAAAGGCCCACAAGATTTTTGTTTGCCATAATGGGCCGGCCCAGGAAAAGGCCCACAAGATTCTTGCGGATCATAATGGGCCGGCCCGGCTAAAGGCCCATGAGATTTCGCCGACATTAACAGGCCGGCCCAGCTGTAGGCCCACAAGAATTTGAGGGCCCTAGTAGGCCGGTCCATTAACTGGCTGCCATGTTTTGGGCCAAATGTCGGCCCATATTTGATCCGGTCCATTAATGGTCTGTCACGTTCCAGGCCTAATAGTGGCCCATATGAGATCCGGCCCGTTAAAAGCCTACCATGTTCTGGGCCAAATTACGGCCCAGATTAGGTACGACCCTTTCAGAGGCTATGGGCTCAATTATGGCCCATATCAGATTCGGCCCGTCAACTAGACACTATGCTTTTGGGCCCACTTGCTAGAGGCCCACTTAGTAATTTGTCCTGACATTAGTTTTGGCTTCTTAAGGACCCGTTTAACATTTCGGCCCTATATTAATTTCGGTCTGTTAAATGCACGTCATATAGTTGGGCCTAACTACGGCCCGGTTTGCATCCGGCCTGCTCGCAGCCGATATCTGATTGGGCCAAAGAAGGACCGAGACAATTTTGGCCTGTTAAGAGCCCGTGATTTGATTCGCACAATCATGGGACGGGGTTCATTTCGGGCTGCTGCCAGCCCATTAGCTGTTCGGCATGTTTCAGGCCCAACCTACATCGTGATTGCATGATGGCCCGATTATGTACCGTAATTTTACGGTTTGGCCGGTTTACTGCAAAGACAGTAAAATAACTGCAGCATCATGAATAAGAAAAAACCTAGACTATACAATAAAGAAATTACAACATATTACATCCACTGGGCATCAAAGTTCGCCACTATGATAATAAAGCACAAGCAGACAGCAGATTGCATACACTAGGCATCAAAGATCGCCACCAGTGCAAATAAACATGCCGACAAAATAATATACAAAACCGATAGCACTTCAATAGAGTTCAAGAGAGGTTAGCCCTGCTGGGGAGCTGCAACGCAAGGAGCTGAGCAAGATGATGAGACTGCGCTTGTTCAACACTTCCTCACTCTGAAAGATAAACAAGCAGACAGATGATAGGTTTTGCACATAAAAGTATCAGTGCTGACAATTCATCACATTTCTTACTGATGAATAAAGTGACACAGTTTAAAATTGCATTAACGGTATTGTTTTGGTCAAGATATGGCAGGAAATGACATTGTGAAGGAGTTGGCAGCTTCACGACACCACTGGATTACAGATAAAGAACTGATAAGTATCAATGGTTAGTGTGTTGTCAATTTATCCCATTTCAGATTGGCAAATAAAGAGACGCTTTAAATAATACTCCCTCCGTCCGGAATTACTTGTCATCAAAATGGATGTGTCTAGAACTAAAATACATCTAGATACATCCATTTCAATGACAAGTATTTTCGGACGGAGGGAGTAGTAGAATGATATGACATTGTTCATAGTTAAGACATTGCAGAATATGACATTGTGCTGTAGTGGGTAGGTTCACCACACCACTGGATTACGGATGAAGAACAGAACCATACATGCAGTGCAAAAGAAGATCACTTGCTCTGTATACTTTAATTTACATGGTATGAATAAGGAACTTGGTTGTACAACTTCAAACTTAAATTGAGAAAGGACAAACTTTTGTTTATGAACTACTCCCTCCGTTCTAAAATAGATGACCCAACTTTATACTAACTTCAGTACAAAATTGGGTCATCTATTTTGGAACGGAGGGAGTACATAATAAACTTTAAACATGCAATTTGATGCAAACACCAAAAATAAACAGTTGTTGCAGTCATGCCTAACCAAATATATACAGCAAAATTTGAAGGCTTGAGATGGACAAACTTACATTATTGGTGAAGACAGGCTCTATAAAGGCCTTGTCCATTGTCGGTGTCAAACCGGCAGAACTTGGGTAGGGGGTCCCGAACTGTGTGTCTAGGCGGATGGTAACAGGAGACAAGGGACACGATGTTTTACCCAGGTTCGGGCCCTCTTGATGAAGGTAAAACCCTACGTCCTGCTTGATTGATATTGATGATGTGGGTATTACATGAGTAGATCTACCACGAGATCATGGAGGCTAAACCCTAGAAGCTAGCCTATGGTATGATTGTTGTAATTGTTGTTGTCCTACGGACTAAAACCATCCGGTTTATATAGACACCGGAGAGGGCTAGGGTTACATAGAGTCGGTTACAATGGTAGGAGATCTACATATCCGTATTGCCAAGCTTGCCTTCCACGCCAAGGAAAGTCCCATCCGAACACGGGACGAAGTCTTCAATCTTGTATCTTCATAGTCTTGGAGTCCGGCCGATGATGATAGTTCTGCTATCCGGACACCCCCTAGTCCAGGACTCCCTTGGTAGCCCCCGAACCAGGCTTCAATGACGACGAGTCCGGCACGTATATAGTCTTCGGCGTTGCAAGGCGGATTCTCCTTCAAACTTCATGTACCTGCCGAATAGTGTCCGGCTTCCTTATAAATGTTGCGCTCCTTGGCTTCTACGTCCAATAATGGCCCTCTTCGACGTGTCGTATGAATGCGAAAAGCTAGGGTATTTTCACGTTTTACCGCCTAGTCGTGCGAACGAACCGCCTATAAGAGAGGCGAGGATCTAGATCCAACTCACACCATCCTCCTTCCGCAAGTACTCATCGAAGTGCTTCCGACAAAAATCCATTCCATCAAGGATAGTCGACGCGGCTCCTCCTCTCGCGCTCCCAGCCCTCGGCCAGGAGATTGGGGGAGATGCTCAGTTCCACACAGCGAGCTAGTGACGCTCCAAACCGAGGGATATCTTCCCCCAGCCTTCATGGTTCTGGTTCGAGCCGGACTGGCCACCTTCAGGGGTGGAAAGCAGGCGGAGAGCGTCCCCAACCCTTCCAAAGGAGAGCGGGTATGCTTCGTCCCTTATCTAATAAGGGGACTCGGATTTCCCATACATCCGTTTCTCTGGGGGCTCCTGGCGTTCTATGGACTCCAGCTTCACCACCTTACACCTGCCTCCATTCTGCACATCGCGGGCTTTGTAGCTCTTTGCGAGCTGTTCTTGGGCATCGAGCCCCATTTTGCGCTGTGGAAGAGATTGTTTTGCCTCGTACCCCGTTCTCACGAGGGGTCGATATATCAAGTGGACGGAGCCGAAATATGGCGCATCGCCGGGACCGGATATCCATCCGGTACCCCGAAGAAGGTGTCCGAAGACTAGCCTTCGGAATGGTTCTATATAGAGGATGCCCCTCTGCCAGATCCAGTTCGGATCGGCCTCCCGGAGTTCAGCAACGCTCCCTTGAAGAAACGCCTGAGTTGGCGCCCGCGGAGCCCTCAACGGGAAGATGATGGGAGCGTCCATTATCTGATGGGCCAGATTAAGTTACTAGCCCACTCCGGATTGACCATGATTGGAGTCATGGCCACGTGCATCATGCGAGGGGTGCAGCCACTCCAATATAGGGGCCACCCCATGTGGGATTTCAATGGGGAAGACGACGCCTCCCGTCATGGCCGCAAAGGGCCGGGATCGGCCGCCGATCTGGTAAAGATCCTGTCCGACTTGTACAAGGGGGAGAAGGAGGACTTCCTCCGCATGAGTCTGTTGAATGGATTCTCCATGAATAACCCTCGGAGCTGGGTAAGCGGACGCTTATCTATCCGATCCATATTTCCAAAGTCAAGTGTCTTACTTTGTGATTTTGGCGCAGGAGCTGCGCCGGGATGTGGAGGGCATACAAAGCCTGACTCCACAGACCGAGGATCCGGGATGATCCCTTGATCCGGCCTCCGAAGAGGATCCGGACATAAAGGTGGAGCTGATTAACAGGGTGTTCCACCAACTTAGCATGGACAATGCTCTAGTCGCCATTACGGCTGACTACCATGGTTTATCTCCGGCTTCCCAGGTGACTATGACCGGAGTCCTGACACCATCATTTGATCCATGCTCATTTCTGACCATCATATACCGATGGTGCATCGCAGGAGGCGCCTTTAAGGTGGGAAGCCGAACCCGCGGCGGCTGACCAACAGGGGTCAGTTCAGCCCAGCAGGCGGAAGAGGAGTGCGGCGCGAATCGAAACGTCGCCGCAATGGTACGGCGCACCGCCGTTTTTAAGGGAAGGATCCCTAGGAGGTATATTAATGCTCATGACTTTTCCAGGAAAAAGAGCGCTCGGCGGACAGTGTCCGGAGAGGTTGCCAATCAAGCCTCCGCCAGCCATGCTCCAACGCGTGGTCCGGAAGGGGAGGCGAACACAAGGCATGAGCCGGATGCTCCTCCAACGGAGGATGACGATAGGCTGTCTGCCACCAGGTCTGAGGTGGAGAGCGCCATGAATCACAGGCGTCGCCGGAGAGTTCTTCGTGACGCGTGTTTCTTCCCGGAGGCGTTGAATGCCTTTAATGCGGGAGACGCGCACCTCCGCGCCGCTCAAGATGGTTTAACCAGATCCACGGAGCAGTATGTGAAGGACATACGGGTAAGGAATTTTAATAGTTATATATGCCAGTAGCCCCCGAGACTTAAAATAGTTAAAATAACTGATTTAAGGATCATTTGTTATGCAGGATCTTATGGAGAAGACTACCCACCTGTCCCAGGAGCTTCGAGAGTGCAAGGCCCAACTTGAGGCCGCACTGGCCGCCACAGGGGGAGCCACAGAGACCCCCGCTGGTAATACATACTTCGAAAAGATAGTTAGTTGATAAAGTGCGACGCGTGCGTAAATCTGACAATAATATTGCAGAGGGTGCCGGACTAGATCCAGACAAGCAACAGCTACTCCGCCAGCTGAAGGCCGGCGAGAGGGTGCTTATGAAGGTGCAGCAGGAGAGGAACAAGCTGCAAGATGCCCACACCCAGCTGGGAGAAGAGCTGAAAGGTGTTCGGGCCCAGCTGTCTGGCTCCGTGAAGGAGAATCAGCAGCTTCGTCGTGGCATTTATATTAAGTGCTTGAGCAAACTCCTTTGAAAAGATTTCGACGAGGAAGTCGATTGACAGAAATGTGTCTTTAGGTGTGCTCACAGGTCGCCCTGCGGAGGAAATGCCCGGTTCAACGGGTGACCAACTCCCCAAGCTGATGCAACTGCACGAACGTCTTCGGCAAGCGATGAGTGGCGTCGCCCAGGCCTTATGGCCGTCCGTCTCCCTACCCGAAAGCCTTGAAGGGCTTGCCGAGAAACTTCAGGGAGCACGGCAGCGCTTCCGTCTGTGGAATATATCGGCCCGCCGTCAAGGCGCCAGGGAGGCCTGGGCCATGGTGAAGACATGGTACAAGAAGGCGGATCCGAACCACATGGCCGAGGTCGGACCTGTGGGGCCCGATGGGAAGGAGATCCCTATGAGCTTAATGTATGGCCAAGTAGAGTTGGCCGCGAAGTATTCCCAACAGGACTGTAAATTAGACAGCCTGTTAGACGGGATTGAAGAGGAGTACAATTAGTCAATTTGACGATGTATTTTTAAAATGACATGTAAAATGCCTTCTAGACGGATTGTAGATCGTTTGTCTTTGCCGACCTTTTCGCTTCAACCTCGGGACCCTAGAGTCCGGAGTGTGTCCGAATACCTTCTCAATTATGAAAAAACTGGGGCATGCATGGAGACCAGACGTAGGGGTCATTAGTGCTTTATCAGACAAGTGCCCAACTAGTTATGTTATATTACATGGTTAGTAAGAAACATCTTCCAGGGAGAATAGTTCCGTTAGGGGTTCCTTTCCCTGGGAGGCATGCCCTAAGGTGCATGCCCATACTGCGAAGAAAGCAGAAAAAGCATCTGGGGGCAGATAAGTTAAATAACTAATAAATCATCTTTCAAGTCACCGACCGAATATTCCCTTAAGAACGCTAGCTTTCGCTTTCACCCAGTCTGAGGTACACATCCGGCTGACCCAGCAGTAACAATCGCAGAGGTGCTCCCTTTACCTCCTAGCCGAACAATCGGGAACGTAGGGGTAAGCACACGAGCCAGGCAACCCAGCTTGGCCAAAACTTAAGTCATATCGATGCATATAATGGTGAATAAAAGGTACATGCGGAAGTATGACACATGTGTTGGGCATGAAGCCCGTATGAATAAGCTTCTGTTAAAGAAGCCCCCAGGTATAATGAGTGCTAGGAGCACATCAAGTGTGTGCGAACAATGCGCAAATCAGCCTATCAAAGGCTTTTACTAAAAAAAGTGGGAAGAAGGAGGGGGACAAGAGACAGTGAAAATGTAAAAGGTGGACGGAGGAGGGAGACGAACTCTGAGTCCGGCGCTAGGCGTAGAATCTTCGGAGACGGGCTGCGTTCCATGGGTTCGGCTCGAGTCGGTTGTCAGATGCGTTACGTAGACGGTATGCTCCGCCGGTCAGGACTTGGTCGATGATGAAGGGACCTTCCCATTTAGGCTTAAGTTTGTCCTTTTTCTTGTCCGGCAGGCGTAGAACAAGTTCGCCAACATTGTAAGTTTTGGCCCGTACTTCTCTGCTTTGATATCTTCGAGCCTGCTGCTAATAGAATGCGGAACGAGCTTTTGCCACGTCCCGCTCCTCCTCTAAGGCGTCCAAACTGTCCTACCGATCCAACTCGGCTTCTCTTTCTTCGTACATGCGCACGCGAGGTGAGTCATGAATTATATCGCAGGGCAGAACTGCCTTTCCGCCGTACACCATAAAAATGGTGTGAATCCGGTAGTGCGGTTTGGCGTGGTCCGCAGCCCCCAAAGTACGGAGTCGAGCTCCTCTACCCAGTGCGTGTTAGATTCCGTGAGGGACCGCACTAGTCTGGGTTTGATGCCGCTCATGATTAGACCGTTTGCTTGTTTGACTTGACCGTTAGTTTGGGGGTGATAGACTGAAGCGTAGTCGAGCTTGATGCCCATGTTTTTGCACCAGAGTTTAACCTCGTCGGCCGTAAAATTTGTGCGTTATCAGTGATGATGCTGTGGGGGACACCATAACGGTGTACTACCCCGGATATGAAGTCTATCATGGGTCCGGATTCAGCCGTTTTAACTGGCTTGGCCTCTATCCATTTGGTGAATTTTTCCACCATGACCAATAGGTATTTTTGCTTGTGGGTTCCCCCTTTAAGGGGTCCAACCATATCAAGCCCCCAGACCGCGAACGGCCAGGTGATGGGTATAGTTTTGAGGGCGGTGGGTGGCATGTGGCTTTGATTAGCAAAGAGCTGGCAACCGACGCATCATTGGACTAAGTCCTGAGCGTCTGCCCGGGCGGTCGGCCAATAAAATCCAGTATGGAAGGCCTTGCCTACAAGGGCCCGGGCTGCGGCGTGGTGCCCACCGAGTCCGGCGTGAATTTCAGCCAGGAGATTTTCGCCCTTCCTCTTTGGAGATACACCTTTGAAGGACTCCGGTTGTGCTTTTCTTATAAAGTTCTCCCTCATGGACCTTGTAGGCTTTAGATCGCCGAACTATGCAGCGGGCCTCATTTTGGTCTTCGGGGAGTTCCTGCCTAGTTAAGTAGGCTAGGAATGGTTCCGTCCACGGGGCGATTACTGCCAGTATTTCATGGGCTGAGGGTGTTATTTCATTGGCTGAGCCACCGACTGTGTCAGAATGTTCTGTGTTGGGTGGCGCGGTTGGTTCCGGGTTGCTATTTCCGGACTCCTCTTCCCATAGTACGGATGGCTTAAAGAGCCGCTCCAGGAAGATGTTTGGAGGGACGGCATCGCATTTTGCGCCGATGCGTGCCAACATGTCGGCTGCCTGGTTGTTGTCCCGAGCTACAAGATGGAATTCGAGTCCTTCAAACCGAGCTGACATTTTTAAGACGGCATTACGGTAGGCTGCCATTTTCGGATCCTTGGCGTCAAAGTCTCCATTTACTTGGGATATCGCGAGGTTTGAATCCCCGCGGACCTCTAGGCGTTGAATGCCCATGGAGATGGTCATCCGGAGACCATGTAGAAGGGCCTCGTATTCGGCTGCGTTGTTGGAGTCCGTGTACATTATTTGAAGTACGTATTGGACTGTATCTCCGGTTGGGGACGTCAAGACGACGCCAGCCCCTAAGCCGACAAACATTTTAGAGCCGTCGAAGTGCATAATCCAATTGGAGTATGTGCCGTACTCTTTAGGGAGTTCGGCTTCAGTCCATTCAGCGACGAAGCCAGCCAAAACTTGTGACTTTATAGCTCGCCGTGGTTTGTAGGTTATATCGAATGGTAAAAGCTCAATGGCCGTGGAGGTTGTCGAATGTGAGCCTCAAATCGTCTATTAGAGTTTCAACATGTTTGGTCTTGACGACCACATCGTCTACGTATGCCTCCACTATTTTGCCGATCTGGGTAGCCAGACATGTCTGAATCATGCGCTGATATGTTGCGCCGGCGTTTTTAAGTCCGAAGGGCATTGTGTTGAAGCAGAATGGTCCGTATGGAGTAATGAATGTCGTTGCGGCCTGGTCCCGCGGTAGCATCGATGATTTGGTCGATGCGGGGGAGGGGGAAAGGATCCTTTGGACAGGCCTTATTAAGGTCTTTAAAATCCACACAAGGGCGCCAGGATTTGTCCTTTTTTGGTACCATTACCAGGTTTGCTAGCCAGTCCGGATGTTTTATATCTCTGATGAATCCGGCTTCCAATAGTTTGGCTAGCTCCTCTCCCATTGCTTGTCTTTTGGGTTCGGAAAATCGTCGAAGAGCCTGTTTGACTAGCTTGAATCCTTTTAGGATATTTAGGCTGTGCTCTGCTAGCCTGCGTGGGATTCCTGGCATATCTCAAGGTTGCCAGGCAAAAATTTCCCAATTTTCCCGAAGGAATTCTCGTAGTGCGGCTTCTACATCAGGGTTTAATTATGACCCAATGGAGGCCGTCTTTGTGGGGTCCGTAGGATGGACCAGGAATTTGACTATTTCGTCTGCTGGTTTGAAAGATGTGGACTTAGATCTCTTGTCGAGTATCACATCGTCCCTATTCACAATGGAGCGTAGTGCCGTGAGTTCTTCTGCCACTAGTGCTTCGGATAGTGCCTCTAGGGCTAGTGCGGCTGTCTTGTTTTCATCACGGAGTGTTATGTCCGGATCACTGATCAGAGTGATGATTCCATTGGGCCCGGGCATTTTGAGCTTCATGTACCCGTAATGGGGTACGGCTTGGAAAATTGTTAATGCCTCTCGCCCTAATAGAGCGTGATATCCGCTGCTGAACGGGGCCACTTGGAACGTGACTTCCTTGGACCTGTAGTTGTCCGGCGAGCCGAACACCACATCTAGTGTGATTTTTCCTATGCAGCGTACTTCCCGACTAGGGATTATTCCTCTAAAGGTTGTGCTACTTTGCTCAATGCGGCTCTAGACTATTTCCATTTTTTGGAGAGTTTCCTCATAGATGAGGTTTAATCCGCTGCCGCCATCCATGAGTACCTTGGTAAGACGAAAGCCATCCACTATGGGACTGACGACCAATGCGGCTGGTGCTCGGGCTGTTCGGAATTTAGGTTCGTCGCTGGCATTGAAGGTGATAGCCGTGTCGCTCCATGGATTTGCTGTTGCTACTTGGTAGACTTCGGCGAGGCTGCAGATTGTTCGTTTCCGCATATTATTTGATGCGAAATTCTCGAAGACTGTTGATACCGTACTGGTACTGTTGGGCTGGTTTTCCGGGGCTAGAAGCCCTTCGCCACTTTTGGCCACCTGCCGTAGTATCCAACATGCCCGGAGGCTATGTGTTGGAGTGGCGCCTTCTGTATTATGGATTTTGCAGGGTCTGCTGAGCCATCCCTCCAGTACGGTTCCGTACCCTTTGGGGGGGTTTTGCTTTTTGATTTTTGACCCAGGTGCTTGAGCATGGTGCACCTTTTTATTCCGGACTAAGATTGTGTTTAGGGCCGGATTGTCCCAAAATCTGGTTTCCGTTTTCCAGGCACTCTCCATCGCACAGTATTTTTGTACTATGGTCGCCAGGTCGGCGAAGCGCGTGACCTTGCGACGGCTTATAGCGTTTATAATTCCCTTCTCCGTGCAATTATTGTAGAAAATAGAGATTGCGCTTTCCTCATTGCAGTCCTTTATCCTGTCCATAATCAGGAGGAATCTGGCCCAGTAACGATGTACTGTTTCATCGGGCTCTTGCCGTATTTGGGATAGATCGCTTGTGTTTGGGTGGGCGGGTGGAACTAAATTCGGAACCCCACCCAATATGAGGCTCAAAGGCCGAGGAATTTCCGGATTCGGAAGCTTGGATTGCTGGAGGTCGTCCAACGAATCTAGTCCGCTGCCTGACTTTAGTTTCAGTATTCGATTGACGTTCGTCCCTCCGCGGGAATCCGGTATGGAGGGACCGGGAATCCGGACATAACTGGTTCTTAACATAGGGGAAGAGTCGCCGCGTCGTTCTTCTGCCACAGCAACATGGTGGGTAGCCTGGGGAGAGTTAATTTCTCTCAGATCGGTTTTAAGCCCAATCTGATCGAAGTCTGTAGCGACTCCCAGGGCGGCGATGCGATCCAAGAGCTCGTTTACGGAAGAGAGCTCCATCGGATCCAGCTGCTCGGCGAATTCCGAGTTGATGCGAAGATCGCTTTTGATGACCCGAGGGGTCATCGTCGAAGCGGTGGCCGAACAGGCGGTCATAAGGAAACCACCTAGCCGGATAGCTTGACCGGCGGCCAAATCCCCTTTGGCGACGGTACCGTCTTTAAATACGGGAGGAGGCATCCTTCCTGATTGCGACGGCACAAAGGAACTCTAAATGAAAGCACCAATGTCGGTGTCAAAACCGGTGGATCTCGGGTAGGGGGTCCCGAACTGTGCGTCTAGGCGGATGGTAACAGGAGACAAGGGACACGATGTTTTACCCAGGTTCGGGCCCTCTTGATGGAGGTAAAACCCTACGTCTTGCTTGATTGATATTGATGATGTGGGTATTACAAGAGTAGATCTACCACGAGATCAAGGAGGCTAAACCCTAGAAGCTAGCCTATGGTATGATTGTTGTAATTGTTGTTGTCCTACGGACTAAAACCATCCGGTTTATATAGACACCGAAGAGGGCTAGGGTTACATAGAGTCGGTTACAATGGTAGGAGATCTACATATCCGTATCGCCAAGCTTGCCTTCCACGCCAAGGAAAGTCCCATCCGGACACGGGACGAAGTCTTCAATCTTGTATCTTCATAGTCTTGGAGTCCGGCCGATGATGATAGTTCAGCTATCCGGACACCCCCTAGTCCAGGACTCCCTCATCCATGCTGATGGGGGGGCAATTCAAGAAGTTTACCACAGAATCTTCTTCATAAGCATTGCCTTTATTCTACATTTTGTTAAGAGTAAATATAGATGTGATAATATACGAAAAAAATTGAGAATATTTAAGATAAGATGAAGAGTGATGCTACATAACCAAGTTGCTATAAATGTAAGTGCAGCGATACAGGCAAAAGGTATAGCCAAGAGCAATGCACAGCTAAAATTCTTCAGTACCAACCTTATGGTAAGAGTAAATATAGATCTGATGTGTAGAAAATGGAGGGCAAAGGAAAATAAGCTGCAGAGTGATGGTACATGAACAACTACCTGTCATTATAAGTACACTGATAAAGGACAGCATGTACTTACAAGAACAATGCAGAGCTAAAAAAACATTGGCATTGGATACTGAAGAATTTGGAGTGAACAATTAATAAGCAAGCTATCATGCATACTGCTGTCACATAATGAACCAGGTATGTATGCAAGTACAGTGATACAGGACAACAGGTACTAACAAGAGCAAAGCAGCGGGCAGCATATTTGCGATATCCTGTCGTTCTTTTAAAACCGGAATTCTTCTTCGAGCAGATTTCCTGCAAACAAGATCCGTAAGGCACATGCGGAAAAGTAGAAGTTCAAATTGTCATGTGATTTCATAGACAGTACCTCATCCTAGGGACGAGACCAGTGCATAACAATGTTTTTCCATTCAATGTCTTCTAAATTTAGCACAGGAGACTTGACCGGAAATTCGTTTATAGATTTGCCACCAAAGTGTGATTTCCTCAGGTAACACCGATACTGCTGCAATGCTTCCTTGAAAAGCACAAGCAAGCTTTCCTCGTCATGACTATCCAGATTGACCCTTGCCTAGTTACAACAGTGTAATGTAAATCATTGATGTGTTCAATCAGCAGAAAACAGGAAAATAATAACCATGAATAATAGCACTTAAACGTAAGTTGGACAGGAAGATGTGAAAATGGTGTTTGTCTTCACAATAATCTTCCCATGATGGGAATATATGCATGTAGTCCCTAAGAACATCGAAAGCATTGTCTTTTAAACTGGGAATAAATGGAATGGGGTTCCAATCCGCAGGAATTGGCCGTCTCTGCAGTTGGGATAGGTCTTCGGCCGGTGGACTTGCTGTACTTTTTGCTGGAGTAGGATTTTTCTGTGGTACAGCTGGTGCTATGGCAAATGAAATCGGTATACCTTTTTCTACAGTGTAGGTCCTGTGTGGTGGGGCTAGTGGTGTGGCCAGTGAAGTATGGGTACAATTTGCTGGAGTCGGTCTTACGTTTTGTGTCACAGCTCTATCGAACATGGTAAAGAAGAGCAAGCAGATTTTGGATAATAAAATGTTGGTTGCGCAGTGCCCACACATGATGAACAAGAGCGCATTAAGAATGCAACTCCCAGCTGTCTCTCGACCATTTCAGGCGGTTGGATGAAGATCCTACGTCTCCTAACCCTTCTTCTTCCTCGTCTGTGATTCTTCCCATACAAAACACCGCACGGGCCGGCGGCCGGACCACCGGCCCCCACCGCCTGTGTTCCTCCGCCGCCCCCACCCCCCACCCGCGTCGAGTTTTCTTCGTTCGGTGAGGCCCCACAACCACCCGAGCCCCTTGGATTGCACCAGCGAACTCCAGCGAGCTCTGAAAAATCGACTGACTGAAATTTAGTCTACTGTGATTTAACTAGTGTGGAATATAAAAGGGGAAAACCATAAGCATTGGGAGTATAGTGTTGAGCGTGCCATGGCGGATCTGAAGGTGCAAACCGGACAAAGGCAACTTCGCAACCAAGACAAGAAATCAGAGTAAAGCAGTGGTGATCTATTTTCTTACTGCGATAAATAAGTTGAGCAGATACGAAAGAGTACCGCCTCTGGTGCGGCGCCGTGTATGCATCTGGTGAGAATTTGATGGTGATGCGGTAGCGATGGCTGTCGGCGGCATAGAAGCAGATCTAGGAGCGTAGACGGTGGCGGCGGAGCGTGGTGGATGAGACGGTCGTAGGAGCGGCGCCGGCAAGGTGGGCGACGGCGGGGATGAAGCGAGAGGACGGGATGCATGGATCTCGGTACGAAGGCGTGGATGAGAGAGGTCAATCTCTTGTGATGGACGGCGGCGTCGGGGTATCAGCTCCGGCATGGTGGAGGAGGAGGGCGGCGGATGGGGTGGCGGACGGCGGCGGACGGAGGAGGGTGGGGTGGAGAGGGTGTTTTGGCGCCCACGGAGTACGAATGGGGAAAAGGAAGGTAGAGAGGAAGGGGGGAACCATGTAGTCAGGGCGCGCTTGTCTCAAATGCGAGGAAATTTACAAACTTAGCCCCCATTTCAAATTTCTACTACATCACAGCAACATTAGTCGGTTGGGGATAGGACGGTAATCTTGCATACATCGAATATTTGCCGACGAGAGTTTGTTTTTGGCACCCACCGTGTGTGAATATGAATCGGGGAGGGAGTCGATTTCGGCCGAGGGCACACTGTGTTTTGGCGCCCACCGTGTATGAATCTGGGTGAGAGGCGGTTACGTCACGTTTGGGTGAAATTACAAACCTACCCCTATCGAAACATATAGAAATCCAGCAGATAGGCTTTGCGCGGCAGGGATAGGCAGTAGTGATTTCCATCTCGCTGATTTTGGTTTCGGGCGGTTACTGCGACTTTCCCCGCTTCGTTCAAATTTTGCACAGTGCACGTTTACCGTGCCAACTCAATCCGAATCCCGTTTGTATTCTACTATTTTTTCGGGCGGGATCCATTTTCAATTGGAATTACATTCTATATACATCATTTTTTTACATATATACTTTCAAAAGCACAACAAAGAATTCTGCTACTTTATATGTATAATATGATTTACAAATACAACAATCTCAAAATCTTAAGGTTGAATTCGAAATTTTTTAACCAAATTATGTTCTACTAAAATGTATGGATCAGTAATATCTACATATTAAATAACATATATGTGCGTGAATTCATATGAGTATGCATGTTTGATAGATCAATTTTGGTTCGAGTATGGATTACATGTATCTCGAATTCAAATATTTGAATCCCTTTTTTGTTCACTCCTTACACGCCCATCTCTCTCGCATGCATGCTCCTTCAAGTAGCCATCACTCCCTTTTCTCCACCTCACCCGCATGCTAACTTCATGTTTCTCCTATCCTCGCAAACATGGTCTCTCGATGTCTCCCTTGAGAAGTGTCACACTCTCCCTATCATTATACATTACACGGTTTTCATTATCTCTCACGTCTCTACTGTTCTCTGGTATCACTCGGTACCTAAGCTTTCTTTTTCACCGCCACACACACAGTCTCCACTCGTCTTTCACTTTGTCTTTCTCTCTATGGGATTCTCTCACACACCCTATATGTCTCTACATATGACTCATACCACTAAAATTACTCTCTCTCTCCTGTAGACACAACATTTGTTGTGGTCTCCTTTTCGTCTCCATCCCAGACTGACACCGATCAGACAACCCCGACTACCGTCTCCTCTCTCTCTCTCTCACAGACACACACACAACTACTGCTTCCACCCCCCCTTCCCGACTACCGTCTCTCTCTCTCACACACAAAACTCCTGCTTTCGCACCCCGACTCGTATTTCTCTCACAAGCATTTATCGACTAGCTAGCCTCTAGATAGGTTCATACACCCGCACACTCATGCTTCGACCATCGCATACATGTCTCTCTCTCGCTCCTTGTATCCTTATAGCCTTTTCTTCTCTTCTTGAGACACGCCCTCTCGATCGTGCACACACACACTATCGCCTCATTTTAAGCTGATACCTATCGCACACACACTACTTGTGTCTTTGTCACACATGCACTCCATCCTCCTCCATTCTCCCTCTCTCTCACACACACATGGGCTTTTTGCAACAACTAGCAAGATGCCATGTGTTGCACGAAACATCAAGATGCATTTGTATGAGTAGTTTATCTTGTGGGGGAAAGGATGAACGAGGGAAGACCTTATTTGCAAATGTGGAGAGGGGTGTGGGTATCTTTTTGCAAAATTGCCATAGTTTCCTTCCTATCCGTCAGATATAGATCGGACGGCCTATATTGCAGGATGGCAGGCACACGATCATCACCGACAATGCTTTTTATAAGAGTAGGGATAAAAAATAGAGAGGGTGATGATGGTGGGCCTGCCATCCTGCAATGTAGGTCGTCCGATTTATATCTGACGGATAGGAAGGAAAATATGGCAATTTACCCACATTCTTCACCACATTTGGAGATAAGGCCTTCCCTCGTTCATCCTTTTCTCCCACGAGATTTTGATGTTCCGTGCAACGCATGGGCATCTTGCTAGTAAGAGTAGAAATTAGACATATACCACTTCTCAAATCTTGAAACCAACAACATGCCTCCCTTATCTCATCAAAACCGCCAAAGGAATATATTTTGAGTGAAACATAACATATTTTTAGTGATATACGTATTTCAAAACTAGACTTTTTTTTCTATCAAATCGGTGAATATGTATTAATATACTTTGATCGTGTGGCAACGCATTGGCACATTGTTAGTAGTTATTATAATTTTTTGGACACCAGACAAACGGTGGAGTACATATACGAAGAGAAGAGGCTCACGCACGCAGTCGGCCTCTCGCTGTCTCGCACACATGAGTGTTACATAAAGGCAACGTTAACAAATAAACCCTAAAACCCTAGGTGCATGATAGCTGCATTCGCGGGTACCGGGTACGTGGTGGAGCACCTTTGTAGGAGTTGATGGTCGGGACCACAGGTGAACGACTTGGAGCGTGGTGGCTCGCCAGTTGCCATAGACCAAGTAGCCACGTTTAAAATATCGTTTTTTTAGCGGGGTTAAGAGTTCCGATTATAAATGGCACGTTATAAGTAGTAAGTAGTTTTTAGAACGATTGGTATGGAGCGAAAATGGAATTCATAGTACTACGTACCTCCTTGGCATATGGTTGTATGGGTTTATGTTACGAGATGTTGAACCTGGTAGTTCTAGGGCAAATACTATGGTTTAGATTTAGATGCTGGTTTTCAGTAATCGGAAGGGGAACCCTTCTTTGATTAAAAAAACTACTACCTCCATTCTGGTTTACTAGTCCCCATCGTACTTTGGGTCAAAGTTTGTCCATGAATTTTACTTGTAAAATGTGAATGGAAAACGAGATTTTGTTATACCCAAACAAAAAAGGACTGGAGGGAGTTATTGCTCTGACACGGACACGACCTCTCATAGCGCAAGCATTGAACCGGCGCGCCGGCCAAGAGGGCCGCACTCGCTGCAGGCCCGGCTGAGCCCGCCTCCTCGCCGCGTGCAACCAGCTTAAGACTGCCCCACCTGCCTTCATTGAATCCGCGCGTGTGCCGGCAACACGTCCTTCCGCGATCCGGCAGGCATTTTAGAACACAAAAATGGCTAAAATATAATTAATTTACGCATGGTCTTGACTTGTTGTGCTCGCACTGGTAGCAGGAACTAGTAGAGGTTTTTCTTTATTTATAACTCTCCTCACATTTTTTTTTTGGCTTTGAAGTGTATCATGGTTGTGGACATTATGTATGAATGTGCAGATATCTGTGAACATGAGTTTGATGTGGAAGTTGGACTAGGAATGTCGGGCTTGCGCGTGAACTATACCATGTCCGATGCTTCGTCTGTTATTGTTTGGAAAGTAATTGCTGTTATTACATGACCCGAAAAAAACATTTTGTGCCACATCAGTAGATGCACAAACATCACAATAGGCATGCTGACTAGATAAACATTTGAACCTAGCTATTATGAAGGAAATTTTGTATTGACAACAGTTTTAGATAGCAGGAGACGCCTAGCCTGCTCTTCCTCTGCTAGCTTATTTCTGGCTTCTTCCATCTGTTCTTTGGCTTGGGTGAAGAGAGCATATGATTGCTCTTTTCGCTTCTTCAGGAACTCAGCTACATTCTCAAGGGCTGCTGCACGCTTTCTTTCAGCCTTTACTAATGCCACGAGGACACGAACAGCTGACGACTCCACCTGGCTTGTGTGTAATCCAGCATCATCTGGGAATTTGCACATTGTGTCTAATCCAGCATCATTACGGAACTGGCACCTTGTGTGTAATCCAGCCTCATTTTGGAAACATGATCTCGAGGTTGACCATACATCCCTCCTCGCAGGAACTGCATCCTGACATGAAGTTACATCTTTTTTAGATAATACTCAGAGAAACCTAGATCCATTTAGTAGAAGCCAGATAAACAGAACTCGGAGAAGTGAATTCAAAAGGAAAAGAAATATAAAAACAGACTACACGGTGAGAACACCCACTTCCTACATCAAGTTAAAAACGAAAGCATTAGGACGATTAAGACTCTTCTTATTACACATCGAGGAACACCACGCTTAAGAGAAACAGAAACTACAACATATACACATCGAAGAACATCAGGCTAAACAAAAGTAATTGAAAGGGTGCTACTTACCAAAGCTCGTTTTACAGGTTCGGTGCAGCTCCTCTTTAACTTGCCACGCTCCTTGAAGATGTCCCAAATATCCCGTGTTTGGTCTTCATTGCTCCTTTGCATGTTCACACTCGTGGTTTCAAAATCTCAACATGGCAAGAAAAATACTACTAGTAATACCCGCGCATCTTGTGGGCAACATTAAAGCACTCGTCTGCCATGTTAGAGCATCTCCAACAGCATCGCAACGCGCGGCGCTTTAAAAAAGCGTTTACAGTGCTGAGATCGAGAAGTAGATACTAGAGAGTAGAGGATAGTTCTCAGCATAGATAGAAACAAAAAAGATAATTCAACTACTCCTCGTCGTTCTACTGCTCCTCGGTGATGTCCTCCTCCAACGTCTGACTGTAGGCGTGAAGATACCGATCGTCGTCAGATTCCCAGGGCGACGCTGCTCCTAGCCTCATGTTGAGCGTCCGCTTTTGGCCTACGCTTGTCTTTGTGATAGGCGGCTCGCTCCGCCCTCCTCTTATCCCTCTCCGCCCTCCTTTGCGCGTTAAACTCACGCTCGTTGATGATGTCCTATGGGAAGTGTTGGCGCCACAGTGCAATGGCTTCCTCGTCCATCTCGGCGATGCCGAGACGGTGCTCCCACCTCCGGTTGTCGCGACAATCCTCGTCGGTGCTAAGCCGCGGCAGAGGTGCGAGCTCCTGCACCCGCTCCTGCGTCGGCACGTTGGGGAAGTTCAATGTTCTATGAGGCCACCGGAGGCGCCACGCCGCCGCGTCGTACGTGCGGGCGGCCTCGGTGGCGGTGTCGAAATAGCCGAGGCCGAGGCGCATCCCGCAGAACCGGATCTCGGCGGAGAAGCCGCCGGAGGGGCGCGCGCTGACGCCGCGGTATCCCCAAGTTTCCCGGTGACGCGGCGGCATGGTGGCGCGGCGGTGGCGAGGCGAAAAAGAGCGAGGAGAGAGCGATGGCGAGGCACAGAGCGGTGGCAAGGCACAGAGCGGTGGGAGGGCGTTGGATTTTATAAAGCACGCCGGACGCCGCGCGCCAAAACTAGCGCACGCCCGGCCGCTTTTTCGCGCGTGCGCGTGATCCTTTGCCGAAGTCTCTGCTATCTCTACTCTCTTCTCTACAGTTATATTTATTTTATATTTAATATTTAATATTTATCTCTACTTCCTTTACTGTCTACTTTTTTTTCTCTATACTTTTTTTCTTGCAATATAGGTCGTCTGATTTATATCTGACAGATAGGAAGGAAACAAATGGGAATTTTGCAAAAAGATACCCATACCCTTCTCTAGATTTGCAAATAAGGCCTTCCCTCGTTCATCCTTTTCTCCCACAAGATAAACTACTCATACAAATGCATCTTGATGCGTGCAACGCGTGGGCATCTTGTTAGTTCTAAAAAACCTTTCCATCATTTGCCACACTACTGGTTGTAGATGAAAAACCTACCCAAGCACAGCGCGATACAGGAGCGACGCACAATTACAAGCTGATATTCTGTTGGACAATGGAGGCTATAACCAATTTCTTTTACGGGAACAATAGCACCCAGGAAAATTGAAGGATAGGTATGAACAAAATTGGAACTGCACATGTACTGCTAAGTGATTCAATACACACATTACCAATCGAGGAGGAGAACGATGGTCGCGGCGGCCTCTGTGAGTCATGGTCGACAACGGGAGTCAGTTCATTGTCCACGACGGTGGTACTTTTGCGCTTGGCGTCAGCTTCCGGGAAGCAGATCCGAGACCGTGGAAGACGATGTCGGGGAAGAGGCTCCGTCTACGACGACGACGATGGACCGGCTCCAGTGCGGTGTACGAGGTCATCGATGAGGCAGATGCGCTGCAGTGGACAAGTGCGCTGATGTAAAGGGGAGGAGCACGAAGGCTGCGGTGCCGTGGAGAAGTCTATTTTGTGGTGGGGATAGAAAATGGGGAGGATTCAGGTGTACTACTCTGGGTGGCGGGGTGGGGCTGGCTGGGTAGGGTGAACCTGAAGTTACGAAAACAGCCCCCTACCAAGCGTCGTACGTAGGCCTGTTCCAAAGGCTATGATGGTAACTTCCCACTGCTCGAATCAGGGTCGCGGGAGATTTTCCCGCCAACCTCAAAATTTTGTGACACTGGACTCCCCGTGTGGCGTGTTGAGTGATTCGGCTAAGCAACTAGCGAGTAGTAGTAGTAAACTCTGCATATTAGGTTTGACCGAAGTCAAACTTCCTAAAGTTTGACCAAGTTATATAAAAATATAAACATTTACCATAACAAATATGTATGATGTGGAAGTACATTCAATAATGAATCTAATGGTATTTATTTGTTATTGTATATGTTAATATTTTTTGTTAAGCTTTCTGAGAGTTTAGAAAACTTGACTTTGACCAATGCTAATACGTGGACTTAAGTAGAAACGAAGGGAGTACACATTTGTTTTCTTAGTTTGTAGTGAACTAATCATTTGTTGAAATCGTGAAATAAATATATTAGGCTATTGACTTCGAATGTAATGGTCTATACAATTCAATAGTTACAATCATTGTTGAATCCCAAGATGTATACAAGGTCTATAGTACTTCACAACATGCTCAAACTCACATAATCCCGGTCAAATGAGAATCTAAATGCATTTCATAGTTATTACTTTGTAGGATGCAACAAAAACAACCAAAACTCTACATCAGCCATTATAGAAGCAACATTTCGACATATCCCATTGTGTGAATGAAATGTGCAGAGAGAGCTTTTGAAGATGGAGCAGATAGGGCAGGAAAGATTGTATGTATGTGGACGAGAGAGTAGGAGACAAACCTAACGAGACACACACACACACACACACAGAGATAGAGAAAGAGAAAGGAAGAAGTTAGGTCTTTGAGAAAGATGGAGACATGTAATATACGTGATTCTCTATACGTGGAAGGAGAAGAGACAACATGTTTGAGAGAGCTGGAAAAACATGGACGAGAGGGGAAGGATCACATGGGTTGAGGGATTGACAATTTTGTGCAGGGGAGAGAGGGATTGGTAATTTTGTGCAAGAGAGAGAGAGGGTGGGGGGAGGAGTCAGTCAGCCGTCGTCACATCACCCTGCTTCCAAATGACCCCGCATTCTCTAGCGCGGTGTGGTCG
>NC_057798.1:791342402-791342887 GCF_018294505.1 Triticum aestivum | reverse complement strand
GATGCAACAAAAACAACCAAAACTCTACATCAGCCATTATAGAAGCAACATTTCGACATATCCCATTGTGTGAATGAAATGTGCAGAGAGAGCTTTTGAAGATGGAGCAGATAGGGCAGGAAAGATTGTATGTATGTGGACGAGAGAGTAGGAGACAAACCTAACGAGACACACACACACACACACACACACAGAGATAGAGAAAGAGAAAGGAAGAAGTTAGGTCTTTGAGAAAGATGGAGACATGTAATATACGTGATTCTCTATACGTGGAAGGAGAAGAGACAACATGTTTGAGAGAGCTGGAAAAACATGGACGAGAGGGGAAGGATCACATGGGTTGAGGGATTGACAATTTTGTGCAGGGGAGAGAGGGATTGGTAATTTTGTGCAAGAGAGAGAGAGGGTGGGGGGAGGAGTCAGTCAGCCGTCGTCACATCACCCTGCTTCCAAATGACCCCGCATTCTCTAGCGCGGTGTGGTCG
>NC_057798.1:791334742-791342133 GCF_018294505.1 Triticum aestivum | reverse complement strand
TGTGTGTGTGCGTGTGTGTGTGTGTGTGTGTGTCAGATATTGAGCGAAAACAAACCTAAGGACAGAAATGGGTATTCACGAAGAGATTGCGTGGGCCCTTAGGTGTGCAGGAGCCGAGTGAGGGTGTCAAAATGTGCGCGTTGATGCATATGTTGCATGCGATCGTGTGAGGGACGGACGAATCGAGAGAGATGGTTGTTGTGTTACGGATGCTTCTCTCTCTCTCTCTCTCTCTCACACACACACACACACACACGCGCGCGCGCGCAAGTGAACTAGAAGACCGTTCTCTCATGTATACACAACGTATCGACATCTGTCTATGTCTCACTCATGCATGATTGTTTGCACATTCACACCTCTCTATGTCTGTATCACACGCACACCATCTCCACATTGCCCTTCCGCCACAACACACATATGGACACATACACACGTTCTCCCTCAGTCACACACACAAAATAAGTATTAAAAAAACTAGGGCGCACCTAAAACGTCCAAATCCAAATAAACACAAACTAGAGCTAAATTCAAATATATGGAAATATTGCAGCGTCAAGAACTTTCCCAGGAAACAAAAGTTGAGTAATATTCGAGGATTGTTTTCACACACAAAAAAAGGTTCGGTGGATGTAGCGTGACACGGTGACGCACCGTTCGATCGACCGGTCGGCCGCGGTTCACGCGCTTGCATAGGATTCCGTATCGTGGCTGTGGTACTAACTTCAAAAAAAAGCGCTGCCTAAGTCTAATGTTTATGTGTACTAGTACGGTTTTCTTTTAAGTTTGACCAATCTCATATAAAACTAAAGTAAGATCCCATACGCGCACTCATCAATATGCTGCCGCCGCCGTTGCGTATGCCGGCGCCCGCCTGCTCCGGCCAACAATTTCTCAACTATCACCGCCGTGGCGCCGCCATCCCTGTGCCATGAAGCCGAAGGCTCGCCCGCTCACGTCGTCTGCAGTCCCTCCTCGCCATGCCGCCGCGCTTCCAAGCACGCGAGCAGCTGCTGGAGCCGCGTCTATGCACATAACTTACAAAGAGGAGGACGAGCGCGTGCTCCAGCACGCCGGCGAGGAGGAACTAGCGTGTCATTGTCGTCTCCGCCCGTGCGGAGGAGGCGCGCATGGTGGCTGTTGCGGCGGAAGTCGGTCGCGCACGCGTCGTGCCCGCAAACTGGGTGCGGACGCGGAATCTACCTTCGAGACCTTGAATGCCACGTGGATCCTGCAATCTGACGGAGCAATTTGGGTTAGTCGACTCATGTGAGTCGTTTGATGCAACATGGATGGCTAGAAGGGCTTCTTCCACCACTTCTTCCATCTTCTTCCTTTGCTCCGTCGAACTTCTTTCACAAATCGACTGACCCAAATTATACTACTAGTACGAACGTATTAAGTACAGTGGGAACACGAAGGTACGAGCAGTAGTACCAACTGCAAGAAGAACAATAGTAAGACATAGTACTAGTACTACTCTACGTACTAAACAGTTCAAATAACGAGAAAGAACATAAACATAGTTCTGCTGGGGCCTCAGCACAACACACCCTTGAAAATAAACTAAGCAACTAGTCAGCTTGACACTACAGTAGAACCGGCATGAGCGACGGCACTGCCACCTACTCGGAGTCCGAGTCCATGTCCTCGACTTCGTCCTCATCCCTCTTCCTCTTCCTCTTCACCGACGCTTCTTTGCTTGAACCGGACACTGGGCTCTGCTTCTTCATCCAACCCATGTAGATATTTAAATAAAGGTAGGCATCCATTCCTGAGTACAGGATGTGATCTTCATCTAATGTCTTCGACTCCCATGCATGATGAAACTCGTGATGAGGTTTCTTCAGTTTAGCGTACGAAGGATCAATCATGGCTGCTGCCAGGGTCAGCATTGAAGGTTGAGAGGAGGACACCAGGCTTGCCTTCTGGAGATCGAAGGGCTGGCCTACAACAATACCTATCCGACGCAGGACTTCTTTGTCATTCTTAAAGCCTACAGTAACAAATTTCACTCTTTTGTCCTTGAGGAAGTTCTTAAAATCCTGGCACTCAACGTCGGCATGGCATATGTGGTAGACCAAGCAAACGTTATGTATGCAAACCTGGATCACGGTGGGCTTCTTCCTCTCTTCGTCCTTTAGATCCTCCTCTCGTCCCAGGACTGTGGTGTACTCAACATCTAGCCCAGCGACCCACTCATCCGTTGAACTGTTGAACATGCACAGGAAGCGAGCAAGCCATGCTTTCACCGTCGTGGATCCACGTGTGTAGATGACGATGAACTGATCGCCGGTGATGGCTCTAACCTGGTACTCAGCGGCGACCATGGAGATTTGGGAGGCCATGGATTTTGGAGGAGGGTTAGGAGAAGTTGAACTGTTGTACCCCGCAAAAACTGGGAGCGAACTAATATGAAAGGACGGGACGACTGGGAGCGAACTGTTGTGAGGTAGAAGACGGGGACGAGTAGGGCGTGCGAACGGCGTGGGGTTGCTGGCTTGCCTGGTGGATAAACGACTGCAAGCCCCCAAAGAGTTCTTGAGAACTATGCGGGACCCACTAGATGTCATCTCTACTAGACCCATATCGTAGGCCTGACGGTATAGCTTCTGCCTGTTCGCACGCCATACCGGCGCGTGGATGTAACTTCAATTAATTCCGTCAACCATCGCGCCTCCCACGACCTTCGCCTCCCTCGCGCGGTCGCGCCCTTTGAGACTTCGACCGGCTAAAAATGAGCAATTTTTTTTTGCCTACTCCGCATGCATGATGCTCCCTCTGGTCCTTTTTACTCCCATCAACTGTTTGCAAAGTGTTTGACCAAATATATACTTTTTTTAAACACCACCTTATATTAATTAACCAGCCACACCAGTACACTCATTTGATACAATATTCACCACACAGGGCGGTACGTTATTTAGAATAATACCATCTAATCTATTGTCAAAGCTATACTTAGCGATTAAGTGTGCCACCTTATTAGCCGAACGGCTAATCTTTGACAATTGAAGATTGTTGATCAACTTCGAGATGCTCAACGCTTTCATCTTCAGGTCACGCATAGCAGACCTATCATAGTCCCCCGATGCAAGAGACGCTACCACAAAAGCGCAATCAGTCTCTAAAATTACAGGATTATGAAGAGAAATACCTATGTAGAGACTGGCAATGCAAGCCCTAAGCTCCGCTTCCTCCATGCTTTGACAGGCATCAATGAAATCCCATGTCCAAATTTATACTAAAAATATCAATATCTACAATATTGATTATAATGAGTATAAGAACTACATTTTGTAATGAGTGTAAAAATATTGATTTGACATTGTGAATGTTGATACTCCCTCCGTCTAGGTGAGTAAGTCATCTTAGGCTGTGCACCGTGACCAAGGAGGAGGGGAAAACGAGGGACATTAATGTTTATTTGCTAATTAAATAGTATTGCATGCAATAAACTAACCACTGCATGTCATGTTTGATAGTCTCAGGTCATTAAAAGCATGCACACCCTCATCTCTTATTGGTTGATATGTCAAGAAACAAGAAACGAGGTAGAAGTTAATGCATCGCACCTACGTGTTTTGGGATTATTTGGTTTTCGTAAGATGACTTACACACCTAGCTATTAGAGTACCACTACCTCCCTTCTAGTTTAAAGGGCTCGACTCAAAAATTTCACCTACTCTTAGCAAGATAGTAGAGGCGGTGGAATAGTTTTTGAAGTCTGGAAAAGTACTCAACTAATGTTGTCGTTCTTCACAAAAAAATGTGTTTATCAATGCAAGCATGAACACTAGTTAGTCTAACCCCCCTCTCTTCTTTAATTCTTTGCCACATCAGCATGTTTGCTATTCCCGTGTACCAGCTAAGATACTACCATGATGGCCAGCCTTAATCATCGCATGCAATAATTTAGTGCACCTTGAAATATGAACATGTGTGGGGCGTGTATGTTTTTAATGACTTGAGACTATACCTAGCCCGGCATGCAAGATGACTTATTATGCACCATTCCCCATACCTGCAGGAAGCCCGTTCGTCTCCAAATCTTTTCCTCTCCATGTGTGGAAACAATATGTCTGCCAAACTCTCCTTCTCCCTCCGGCGGTCCCACCACTCCACCCCATGTGAAAAAATCTGCATGCATGACTCTCCTCCCCCCACGCTCGTCCAATCCATTGTGACCAGCAATATTTCCACCCCTTTGCTCCCCCGTAATTTACTCCAACAAATATGCCCACGTAGCTTTTACTTAACTTCAGGTGCATTGGGTCACTGACATATGGGCCCAGTAGTGTACTGGCCCACATGTCAGTGACGCAACTGGACCTGCAGTTAAGTCAGTGCAGCTCAGTCCATATCTTCCGTAGGTGTGCCATTGCTTGCTATAAATACTACGCCTCCCACGACATCGCTATCTCCTCCCCCTCATGTTCACGTTCATCGCTATCTCCTCCCCCTCCCTCACACGTCGACCACCATGGCGTCTCCCCTCCCAAGCCCTAGGAGCCCCTCGCTGCACCGCCCGGACGGTCACACATCGCCTTTCCATTCCTCGCCGCCACTAGTCGACGAGGACCCGTCAGTGTTCCGCTCCTCGCCGCTACGCGACGCGTCCCTGTTTCGTTCCTCACCTCCACTAGTCGAGGAGGACGTGTCGGCGTTCCGCTCCTCGCCGCGACGCGACGCGTTGCCATTCCATTCCTCGCCGCCACTAGTCGAGGAGGACGGGTCGGTGTTCCGCTCCTCGCCGCAACGCGTCGAGGTGGACGCGTCGGCGTTCTCAATCTCGCCGGCACACGCGTCGTAGGACGCGTCGGCTCCCCGCTACGAGGAGAACGCCGCGCCGCCCGCCGAGCCCCCCCCCCCAGCCTTGAGGAGCTTTGGAAAGAAATGGATGTCTCCTTGTGGGAGGCTTTGCCTCCAGCAGAGCACGCCAAAATCGAGGCAGAGAAGAAGGCCGAGGAAGAGAAGCGCACCGCGCAACAAGCTTTCTGGGAGATCTATGTCGCGTCCGAGAGAGTCAAGCAATTGGTTCTTTGGCAGAAGGCTCGTGCGAGGGCCGTGAGGGTGGCGTAGGACGCCCGTGCCGACGCCCTGAGTGCAGTCGGGCCCAAGCGCCTCATCTACGCTTGGCGGTACGTGGACCGGGTGCACGCTTCCAGCCAGGAGGAGTACCTGTTGGCGCCGGATCACCACACCGGTGAGATCACGCTCGCCCGCCGGCAAGCCGCCAATCATCACCTCGCGAGTTGCGAGGCTGAGGAAGAGGCATTGTGTCGGCGCGCTGGGAAACGGCCGTGCACCAGGGCACTCGTGGCGCGCCGCAAGCGCTCCTGCGAGCGTCGTGGCTTTTAGGAGGAGTATAATTTTTGTTTCGTAAGGCGATCTCATTAGTTTTGGGACGCAAATGATAAATCCCGAACTTTCAGGAATTTTTAGCGTCCTTAATTAAGTATGTAAAAGGGAAAGTTTGGAAACTTGTGTATTGTTACACATTTTGCAAGTACGTGCATATAGCACAAACTTTACTATATACTATCAAACTACACGTCTCTCTCGATATATGTTTGCAGACTGTGCTACTCCCTCTGTCCAGGTCAATAAGTCATCTCTGGTTGTGCACGGTGACCAAGAAGGAGGGAAGACTTGTACACCTAGACGGAGGGAGTACTACTATTACTTATGTACGTGCAAATGCACGTTTGAACATTACGATGCGGTTTTTGTACAAGTGGAAAAACAGCACTAGTCAAGCTTGTGAAATGATTCAATGCAAAACAAATGCAAAAATGCTCGTTTGAATGTTTACTTTTAGATTCCTTCTCTGTGGTTATTTCTCTGTGCACCGTGACCAAGGAGGAGGAGAAAACGAGAAACGTTAATGTTTATTTGCTAATTAATAGTATTGCATGCAATGAACTAACCACTGCATGTCGTGTTTGATATCTCAAGTCATTAAAAGCATGCACACTCTTGATCTCTTATTGGTTGATATGTCAAGAAACGAGAAACGAGGTAGAAGTTAATGCACCACGCCTAAGTGTTTTTGGATTATTTGGTTTTCGTAAGATGACTTACACACCTAGATGCACCGCGCCTAAGTGTTTTGAGTAACATTTTATCAGTTAAATCTTTGGTCAAAATTTAGCACAAATTACAATGGTGAGGAATAAACCAGGAAGGAGTAGTAGTTTAGAAGCCCAAATAAACGAGTGAGGCGCCTTATTGTTACTCTCCACTTTGACTAATCTTGTGGGAAAAGCTAGGGAAGCCGCCAAAAGAACTGGCCCTAGGAGTAGTAGCTACTGATCGAGCGTGGGAGATGAACCAGAGAAAGTAAATGCAGAGAGATGAAATGCAAAAAAGACGGAGGGATGTGATGGTTGTTTGTCCGTTTATTTTACCAGGCCATTTATTACTGGGAGCGGTTGGGTTTTGTGATATGACGACTTTACTGCCGCGCCACGAGCGGGGTGAGAGGTGAGACTCCCGTGCAGCGCCGCCCTCTACACTTGTACTACATCGGTTGTGGTTTATTTGTCCCCCATTGAATTTGACTGAAGATTTAACTGACAAAATGTTAGTGCATGTCAAATAAAACTATATTGTTGGATTCGTATTTGAACATAGTTTTGAATGATATAATTTTAGGTGACATGCATCAGTATTTATCGTACTATATATAATGTTAGTTCAATTTTGGTCGTACTAATCTATAGTAGTAAAGTGTCCGTGCGTTGCACCGAAGAGTGAAATGCATTGATCGGGGAGTTGTTTATTTTGACAAAGGATGTGGGGGTCATCTCATGTGTAATGGGTATCGATAGGTTTCTTCGGATATTATCTCATCTCTAGAGCTCACAAACATCCGGGTGAAATCGATAAAAAGGTATCTTTTGCAAACAAAAGCATTCAACTGTTCAACCTGCATCCAAAACTTGTGAAGAAATAACACTTATTGTGCTTTGCAAGAAATGATATTTAAGAATTAGTTTTTGAGTATCGATTGTTATACATGTTGGCTACAGATGACATGGCACTTTCTTATAGTCAACAGTTGGCTATACTATTAAGTGATATTAACCATGCCCTTATACACCTAGACGGAGGTTTAAAATCAGGATGACTTGCAAGGGGGTAGAGGAGATGTAAGAAATGGTTCATCGTAAGTCTTTCACCAGTACTGTAGTAAAAATTCATACATGGAAGATTCTAGACTAAACCATAAACGGATACACTTCTATTCATGCGCGATACTCCAATAGAGCAAGATCCTGCATGGAAGTCTCCACATGCTAAGACAGCGGATTACATTGAGCGAAGACTAATGATCAACATTTAACTTGATAATGCGTATTTTTTTAGAAGAACAGGGAGGCTCCTCC